>NC_081558.1:184229737-184327778 GCF_022355385.1 Mustela nigripes
TAATTCCTATTCTCCTGAAACTGTTCCAAAAAATAGAAATGGAAGGAAAACTTCCAAACTCATTTTATGAGGCCAGCATCACCTTGATCCCAAAACCAGACAAGGATCCCACCAAAAAAGAGAGCTATAGACCGATATCCTTGATGAACACAGATGCGAAAATACTCAACAAAATACTAGCCAATAGGATTCAACAGTACATTAAAAAGATTATTCACCACGACCAAGTGGGATTTATTCCAGGGCTGCAAGGTTGGTTCAACATCCGCAAATCAGTCAATGTGATACAACACATCAATAAAAGAAAGAACAAGAACCATATGATACTCTCAATAGATGCTGAAAAAGCATTTGACAAAGTACAGCATCCATTCCTGATCATGATTCTTCAAAGTGTAGGGATAGAGGGCACATACCTCAATATCATCAAAGCCATTTATGAAACACCCACCGCAAATATCATTCTCAATGGAGAAAAACTGAAAGCTTTTCCGCTAAGGTCAGGAACACAGCAGGGATGTCCATTATCACCACTGCTATTCAACAGAGTACTAAAGGTCCTAGCCTCAGCAATCAGACAACAAAAGGAAATTAAAGGCATCCAAATCAGCAAAGAAGAAGTCAAATTATCACTCTTCGCAGATGATATGATACTATATGTGGAAAACCCAAAAGACTCCACTCCAAAACTGCTAGAACTTGTACAGGAATTCAGTAAAGTGTCAGGATATAAAATCAATGCACAGAAATCAGTTGCATTTCTCTACACCAACAGCAAGACAGAAGAAAGAGAAATTAAGGAGTCAATCCCATTTACAATTGCACCCAAACCATAAGATACCTAGGAATAAACCTAACCAAAGAGACACAGAATCTATACTCAGAAAACTATAAAGTACTCATGAAAGAAATTGAGGAAGACACAAAGAAATGGAAAAATGTTCCATGCTCCTGGATTGGAAGAATAAATATTGTGAAAATGTCTATGCTACCTAAAGCAATCTACACATTTAATGCAATTCCTATCAAAGTACCATCCATCTTTTTCAAAGAAATGGAACAAATAATTCTAAAATTTATATGGAACCAGAAAAGACCTCGAATAGACAAAGGGATATTGAAAAAGAAAGCCAACATTGGTGGCATCACAATTCCGGACTTCAAGCTCTATTACAAAGCTGTCATCATCAAGACAGCATGGTACTGGCACAAAAACAGACACATAGATCAATGGAACAGAATAGGGAGCCCAGAAATAGACTCTCAACTCTATGGTCAACTAATCTTCGACAAAGCAGGAAAGAATGTCCAATGGGAAAAAGACAGCCTCTTCAATAAATGGTGCTGGGAATATTGGACAGCCACATGTAGAAAAATGAAATTGGACCATTTCCTTACACCACACACAAAAATAGACTCAAAATGGATGAAGGACCTCAATGTGTGAAAGGAATCCATCAAAATCCTTGAGGAGAACACAGGCAGCAACCTCTTCGACCTCAGCCGCAGCAACATCTTCCTAGGAACAACGCCAAAGGCAAGGGAAGCAAGGGAAAAAATAAACTTTTGGGATTTCATCAAGATCAAAAGCTTTTGCACAGCAAAGGAAACAGGTAACAAAATCAAAAGACAACTGACAGAATGGGAGAAGATATTTGCAAACAGCATATCAGATAAAGGACTAGTGTCCAGAATCTATAAAGAACTTAGCAAACTCAACACCCAAAAAACAAATAATCCAATCAAGAAATGGGCAGAGGACATGAACAGACATTTCTGCAAAGAAGACACCCAGATGGCCAACAGACACATGAAAAAGTGCTCCATATCACTCGGCATCAGGGAAATACAAATCAAAACCACAATGCGATATTACCTCACACCAGTCAGAATGGCTAAAATCAACAAGTCAGGAAATGACAGATGCTGGCGAGGATGCAGAGAAAGGGGAACCCTCCTACACTGTTGGTGGGAATGCAAGCTGGTGCAGCCACTCTGGAAAACAGCATGGAGTTTCCTCAAAATGTTGAAAATAGAACTGCCCTATGAACCAGCAATTGCACTATTGGGTATTTACCCTAAAGATACAAACATAGTGATCCAAAGGGGCACGTGCACCCGAATGTTTATAGCAGCAATGTCCACAATAGCCAAACTATGGAAAGAACCTAGATGTCCATCAACAGATGAATGGATCAAGAAGATGTGGTATATATACACAATGGAATACTATGCAGCCATCAAAAGAAATGAAATCTTGCCATTTGTGACAACATGGATGGAACTAGAGCGTATCATGCTTAGTGAAATAAATCAAGCAGAGAAAGACAACTATCATATGATCTCCCTGATATGAGGAAGTGGTGATGCAACATGGGGGCTTAAGGGGGTACAAGAAGAATAAATGAAACAAGATGGGATTGGGAGGGAGACAAACCATAAGTGACTCTTAATCTCACAAAACAAACTGAGGGTTGCTGGGGGGAGGGGGTTTGGGAGAAGGGGGTGGGATTATGGACATTGGGGAGGGTATGTGCTTTGGTGAGTGCTGTGAAGTGTGTAAACCTGGTGATTCACAGACCTGTACCCCTGGGGATAAAAATATATGTTTATAAAAAAAAAAAAGAAGTGATTAAATATGTTACTTCCTTACATCATGAGATCTTCCTACCATTAGAGATCGTTATCTTAAATTCCTCATTCTGTTTTCTACTATCCAATTAACTGAGTCTCTTTGGAGCAGAACCATAATCCAAAATTAGAATTTTGCAATACTTTTCATCAGTTTTAAAAAAAAAAAAAAGCACAATTGGGAAACTTAGGGCAAAACATATTACCCTGGGTAGTACCTGCATTAACACTAGATACGTCGGAGGATGTTTGGCAAATCCTATTAAAGCAAACCTGAGGGGACTTTTGTTATATACTATGTGGCAATATTTTACTTAGCTCTAAACATATGGAACTTGCTAACTCTTATGTGGAATATATGGTCCAGACTATTTCAGTTATCATAGGATATTATATAAAAGTTGTAAGGGAAGAAAAGGTAGCTTTTCTGTATTTTTTAACTGTGTCATGAAAATTTTTACAAGCTTGTTATTTTGTAATAATTCAGTCAGAGAATAGAGAAGGCTTACTTCTTTGTATCAAAATAATAAAAGAAACTTTGTTATTAAATTTCACTGCCATCAATTCTTAGGTATAAATAAGGCAAGTGAGTCATTCTAAACATAAGGAAGCACCGAAGAGCTACTGTTTACAGATATTGACCACAGATTAACATATTTTATCTACCCAATATTTCAGTGGAGTGTGTGGAAGGAGGAGAAGAGTCTGCAGTATTTCTCAGACTCATGAAGCAGTTCAAGAAGAAAAAGATTCCTAGTAAAGAGTTGATTAAATCTGTTATTCTCATGAATAGAAAATAAGATAGCACGAGAGGAAAAAAAACCTTCTAACCAATACCTGTCACTTAAGACTTGCAATATGCTTGATCATTGACTTATAAAGTGAATCTACAAAATTTTATGAATTGAAAAATAAAAGGGATCAAAGGATCCCTTGACATTTAGCCCCAAATTCCCTAAATATTTGGGTAAGTAGACTCAGTGTTTCCCTTAAGTACTTCTAATAATCAAGAAGTCTCAGGAAATGAGGAAAATTGTCAATGTATCAGTTACATTATTCTGAAGGCATCTGTTGAACACCTTCAGTATAAATGGTACAACGAGCATAAATTGCTGTAAAAATCAAACTCCTGACTTTCAAGAGCTTACATTCTGGTAGAGTATATTTTGCTATGGAAGAAACCACATTTTCCCCTCAACTGAACTGAACTTACTATTTACTTGCTATATATTTTCTTAAAAATATAAAAGGTAAAATATTTTCCACCAAAGCAAAATAGGAAGATGACCGAGTAAGCAGGAAATCAAGGAGATGGTCATATGAGTTAATTTGTAGGGGAAACTATATATATCTATATATTTAGATATATATGCACACACACACAAAGTAGCTGGGTACAAAAACAGTATTTTTAAGGAAAGATAAGGCAACAGAGAATTGGAAAATATATAATAGAAAATAGAAGAAAATTCTCACTGATGCTTAAGAATATGCTTGCATTTTGGCTTAAAGCCCCCAAGAATTCTGTAGACCATTTTCTTTAATTTATACTATTTTAGAATATTTAGTTCAGAACTTTCAGTTCTCAAAAAGAAATCAAATCTAATAAACTTTTGTGTCCTTTGTAAGTGCTTTGATAAATTCTTCCCTATGATCTCCCAGTGTATCTATATTTAGAGTGTTAAAGAATATTTTTTGAGAGAGGGCAAAACAGTCACATTGAAACTGCAGAAAATATTCCCAAAATGAGAGTCCAGAGTTAAAGATTGACTCATCCTGACTCAAGAAAACCATCTACATTGCTAGATTACAATAAAACTCACCTGCAGATCAGAAATATATACAATAAGCTTCAGTATTGGTCTAAAATTTTACCTCAATAAAATTGTGTAAAGATGCCAAAATGCTAACCACTGGATCCTCCCAGATTTCTATTAATTTTATCTATTACCTATTCTATTTACTTAAGTAGTTCTGTAATACATAGTTGTTTAAAAATTAACATGTGACTAGAAATAAATTATATTCTAAAATTCAATAAAATCTTCTATTATAATATGTTTTTTCATTAATCATACTAGGTGGAATAAATTAGAAGCTGAAACACTAATTTCTTTATAGTTACAAATTGTGAATTTGTTGCACATACCAAAAATTATAGACTTTCCCAAGCTCAAATCTATGTTTGTCTTATTAGGTAGCTTGATTCAGTTTCTGGTTGGGAAAGATTTCAACAGGTTTAATATGACACAGATATTGTTGAATAGTTGGAACTACTGAAAAGTGCCTATTCCTGGGGTGCCTGGGTGGCTCAGTGGGTTAAGCCTCTGCCTTTGGCTTAGGTCATGATCCTGGGGTTTTGGGATTGAGCCCTGCATTGGACTCTCTGCTCAGTGGGGAGCCTGCTTTCTCCGCTCTCTCTGCCTGCCTCTCTGCCTATTTGTGATCTCTCTCTGTTTCAAATAAATAAATAAAATCTTAAAAAAGAAGTGCCTACTCCCTCTAACATCTATCAGTTTTCAATAATTTAAGTTAGTAATAAATAGATGTATAAAGGCTATGTTTCATATTGAGAAAGAAGCAAATAAGATGAAGAATGATTTGTTTTTTAATTGGCGCTTTTGCCCCAAAAGCATTCTTTGCAGTGTATCATGTATGGAAGAGTTATGTGAAAATTTGGATTTTCAGGTGTGGCTAGAATGATTCAAATTACAAACATTGTAGCTGGCCAGTGGAGAAGTTATACCAAATTCACAAATTTTGTTCAAGTATATTACTTTCTAAGTACAATGAACCACAAAGTGAAGACTTGAAATTGAATACCTGAAATCTCTCTCTTTTTTTTTTTTTTTTTTTTTGAGGAACAGTTGTCATTGAAATAGGGAAAGATGAAGTAGCTAATTAACCTTTAAAAAGGCTTTTCAATCCATGCTTAGTGAAAAATGTTTACAGTATTCTGATTTATAATGTTTTCTTACTCTTTGAAAAATGAAATAGAGTTTAACTGTGATATTGAGTTTGAGTTAGTCTGACTTTGATACTGAGTTTGTGTATTTCTTTGTGACATTTCATCATACATTGGATGATAGCTTTTTATCAGCAGTTCTTCTCAAGTCAACCCAACTCATCACTTCTTTATTTTTATTCAAAACTCTATCTCAGCTAAATAGAATGAAAACACTCTGTCATGCTAGCTCCTCTCTGTTTTCTTCTTTCTATGTTTAAAGAAGTAGACATGTTTTGTTTTGCTCTAATTTATTTTGACAATTCTTCCTGTAATTGTTGAAATACAAATACTCCTATAACGAAAAAATGCTATATAAAGCTATGTGGATTTCTTATGATTTGTAGTGTTTTCTTTTCTCTTTTGTTTGATGTCATGCCATAGGATTTTTTTTTTTTAAGTGAAAATTGACACTAGTAGATGCCTTGGAGATCTTCTGTTTAAATGCCACTTTTTTTTTTTTTTTCCCCTCCATAAAAGAATCTAAAGCTATGGGTTGTGAATGCACAAAAGCATCAAGATTTTAATGGACAGAATGAAGCTTGACCTCAGTATCCCAAGTATAATGCTCTCTTCACCTTTAGTTAATCATGATACCAAACACTAATAAGGGCAAGGACATCTCTCTTTCCTAAAATATTCCCTTTAACTGAATAGTTAGCCTCAACATGGAAATATACATGGATGCCTAAAATATGCTGAGACATTTTCCTTCATAAGTATATAAAATCTCCCCCTTAACACAACAGTAAATTGCATTTTTTCTTCCTTTCCCTGTTTTAAAACTGCCTTTGTTATGATTATTGCTATCTCACCATTCTATAACACTGACTATTTCACTTGGCTGACTCCTTTCTTGTATTTGTATTAACTGCATTTATTTTTAACATTTTTTTAACCCAGAAGGAAAAATATTATTGTCCTCAATCAGTACATCAGAATACCTACAAAAATGAGGTCTTTGAAGAGACTTTATTTCTGTAGATTTCTCTTAGCTTTAATGTCAAATATAGTAAATGAAGATTTTTCTTTTCAGTATTTTTAAAAACTACTTTAGCACATCTTTAAGAAAAAGTCTTTATGTTCCAGTAGAATTCTCTTGTCTTCATTTATTCATCATTAGTCCAAGTGCTGGAAGGAAATCCTTTGTGATTTATTCATTTTGAAATCATCTTTTATTAATTAAGGTGGAAGTACATTTACAACAATCACTGGTAAATGATGTGAAAAAATATTTAGCCTACTCTTTTTGATTATAATATATTTGTTGAAGACTTTTCATGGTTTTCAAATTGGCATTTAGAAACTTCACTTGGTTTAAGTGCTAAATATTTTGCTTAATATAACAAAACAAAAGGTAACCTTGTGTCTTCCCTCATCTCCATTTTCAATATGTTTTCTAAGTGCTGCTTGCCTACTCCTTGAGTATGACAAAGGAGAGAATATGCATTTCCCTGAAATACATACAGAACATTAGGAAAACTTGAGTTTCAACTTAGGTAATTAGTAACCCAACTAAATGGCTCCCTAAATGCTCACTGTATAATTGTACTGCTTTGTTGATGTGAGTCCAATCTAATCTCATTTATTTTTATTTTGCTATACCCAAATTCATACTTGCTAGCATTCAAGGCTAGCAAGCAACCTACTTGATTTAAGCCTTTTATCATCTAACATGTTGCCTCAGTGGAGGGAGAATGGAATATTGGACTATGAGCAGAGATCTGACAGAACACTTGAAATGCCAAGCAGAATTGCCTTGGTTTTTTTACTTCTTTCTAATAAACAAGTGACCTATTATTATAACTATTCAGTTGGGGTAGCTAGAGTTTTAAAGGCAGTGTATTTATCTAAGATGATTATCATTAAATACCCATATAGGGTAACAGGCAGAATACTGTTGCTGTTACAAAAATTGTTGTTTGTGTATGTATTATCTTAGGATCTTTTTGATACCTATAACACTCAGATTTTTCCATCTTACTGAAAGGTTACACATGCTATGAAACTGATCAATGCAGTTCCTATCAGAGTCAATAGAAATTATGTGGAGCTACTATTCTACGTTACTTTTTGAAAATGGCAAATTATAGTCAATAAGGGAAAAAAATCATACATCTGCTCTGAAATTGATTTTATCTCTATTTGTCTGAAGAAAGTAGATATCTCAGTGGAGGCAATATTTGAAACCTGAAATGTGAGACCAAAAAAAGTCTCAATCAAAAGTTGCCTATCTATCATTCTTTATCATGAAAATGAGACATGAAAGGCTTAAGAGGATAATTACATCACACTGTTTTTGAACTAATCATCTTAATAATATTTATAGGTAGTCACTAAAACCCCAAACAATTCCTTATAAATATACATTTCAAAAAAACAATGGCTTAACCCATGTTGTAAAATCATAATTGTTTCCATCACTTTATCCTACTTGCTAAGGCTCTGTTAAAATTATTTACACCAAGTCATTTCTTTTTCCTCTCTTAATATTCTTGAAACTATTTAAGAATTAATGATGATTTAATATATACATACATCTTCAGAAAACATTTAATGTATAAAAGACATATTTTTCCTATAAATCAAATAAATATTTATTATTGCTATTAGTGAATCACTGAAGTTTTTGTGACCATACATTTATGCTTTTGTGTCTTGTAAGAAAGTAAAAAGATATTATAAGCCCATTTTATTGGCTCTACTATGTATTAAATCCAGTTGCATTCAGGTAATTTCCCAATAGTTTGCAGAGTAACCTGGGCCAAGTTGTTGGGCAGTGATTTTTTTTCCTATAACACCATTTTGTTTCATGGAGAGATAAGTACAGAACCTTTTTCAATTTGGAATAAAAATGAGTTGCTCAATGAATTCAGAAAATCGTTTTCCAAATTCCTCTGTTCTTTTTTTTCTCTGTTTTTTTTTTTTAATTTATTATTATTTTCTTAAATTCAGATTCTATACATTAATGTTTCTATTAGAAGATGTTCCTTAGACAGGGTTATGAGAAACAAAAACATACTGGATAATTAAATAATTTTATTTAGGCTTTTGCAATAGAGAGACTATTAATTAGAAAGATTTCAGAAAAGAGGAATAGGGTCTGGGCTTTCACAGAAGCAAATAAAATGAGGATGTTTGGATAGAAGTCTTAGGAGACCAATGAGGACGGGTGAAGACAAGGTACAGGTAATAAGTTCCCATAATATGTGGGGAGTCTTTTGTAGTAAGCAGTTTCTCAGTACAAAAGTCTAAGCTATTTCTCATCCATCCCTGAAATCAAGGTGACAAGACCATGCTATCCCAGGACCCGGAGACCATGACCTGAGCCAAAGGCAGAGGCCCAACCCACTGAGCCACCCAAGTGCCCCTTATCTCCTCTTTTTAAGGACACAGGTAATTGCATTTAAGGCCAAGCCCAGTTCAATATGACCCCCTCTAACTAATTATACTTGCAAAATATAATTAGAAAAAAATATATTTTTTTCCAAATAAAGTCACATTCTGAAGATCCAGGTGAACACGAACTTTTGGAGTCATTATTTAAACCACTACAGATGGGACTATAGGTCATGAAGAAATAGTACTTGGTTACCAATTTACTCAAAATGACAATAAAAGATTTTAAAAGCAATCATAGGAGGTTACAGGATAGTAAAGAACATTACCATTTTTTAAAATGAGAACTTTTGGTTAAGCAGCTGCCTTCGGCTCAGGTCATGATGCCAGCGTCCTGGGATCGAGTCCCACATCGGGCTCCTTGCTCAGCAGGGAGCCTGCTTCTCCCTCTGCCTCTGCCTGCCATTCTGTCTGCCTGTGCTTGCTCTCTCCCCCTCTCTCTCTCTCTCTGATAAATAAATAAAATCTTTAAAAAAAAAAAAGAAAATGAGAACTTTGTTTTCATAAATAATGGGGGACATGATAAAATTAGCATAAAGCTCAATCATTCAGATAAGACACAGGATCTTCTCTCCTACCCCATTGTTCAAAGTATCCTATTCTTGCTAAATAATGCTCTTTCAGATTTCCTGGTTCAAACAGTTTTCCTTCTATTTTCATTTTAACTATTTAGTTAACAGTTCTGGTACCCTATTAAATCATGTCTTTACATGACTTTATTTATAAATAAATGATGAGTCTTTCAGATTAGCACTATTCTTTTTCTTTTCCCCAAGATTGCATCTGGTTGTTTGAAGGGCTATTTTTGTACCTCATACCTGCATAAGTCATGTGTTGTTCTCTGTGTCCTTGGTGGTCTCTTCCTTAGAGTAAGTAGACAAGTCAGTTGCATGGTTAGTCACTGCTCTGAATATTCTTGCCATTTCCACTGGGCTCAGGCTCTGCCTTGTCTTTCTAATCCCACATATCTGCTAGTCCATTGTAGTCTGATAACCCCCATGTTCTTTCACTGGAAAAAGCCAGAACTTCTGAGTCCCCTATGTTCTGTGCTTATTAGAGGACAGACTGTTGACTCAGGCCCATCTATCACTTAGCCTATCATTCTTATCTTCAAATATGATGGATAAACATCTATATTCCAGTCTACAAATATAGATTGAATCAGAGACTTTTTCAGAGACAGTTCCATCTACTCATGACTCAGACTCCTCTAAAGCAAAGCGAAGACAAGCATTCTAGAATACAACAAAAGATAAAATATATTTCCCTTTTGTCTTCTAAACTGAACTTCTCTGGTTACTCATTCGAATGTTAAAAAACCTGAGTGTTTTGCACAACTTTGCCTTTTGCTTGTCATTCCCCACCCCCACCCTGCCCCGCCCAGCTGAAAGGGGTTAGATATCTTTTACTGCTTATCTATCTCAACTCTTATATGCTTTCTATCTAAAAGTCATCTATTCTCTTTTTTTCAAGTAAAGCATATCACCTATCTTTTTAATCCCATTTTCTTCTTATACTTTGTTAATGAAATAACTGCTTTTTCTATTCTGGATCTTCAATTCCCCCTCCTTTTTTTTTCTTCTGGATAGCATATATATTGTTCAGATTTCCCAACCATAAGAAAAAAATATCTACCTCATACTCTATAATATACACTTAATGTAAAATAGTAATCTTTAAGTTGAACTGGGAAAAGTCTGTGCTTCTCTTTGGGGACATTTGGAAGTCTAGTACTGACTGTTGGCCAATATAAAAATAATTAGATAGTTAGGTAATAATCTGTAATCTGCTGCTTAAAATTGAGAACTTCCCTGGCGAACCTCAGAGTCAGTTTTCTTTACATTTTGGGGGGATGTATAGATTTATTCCTGTTTTAATTGATTACACAGTCTGGCTTAGCTACCCAATCAGTGGGGGATAAAAGACACTACTGGAAATTTTTGTGCAATGTCTCCTTAAACCAGGATGTCTTGTATGTATTTTGGTGATGCATAATTTGGAGACAAGCATTTTCTATGCAATTGTAAAAGGGTCCTTCCTAGGTAGCTACACCCAGATCTTCAAGGCCATGATTCTCACTTGTTCTTCTTAACATACCATTTCCTTGTCTTGATTAAAGCTTCATGTAAATATGCCTTATAGAGACTTGTGAGTTCTTTTAATTATCTGGACGGGTATAATCATTGCACCCTTTAATGAAGATCTCATTTTCTAACTCTAGACACAATATTCGACAAAAAGCAACAGCGATAAGCGTAAAACCAAGCCAGTCCAATCTGATTTTTAAGGACACGCTAAGAGAAAGAAAAGCTCCCTCTCTCTCTGGGACTATAAATAGAAATGATATATTTCTAGACTTTTTGCTACAATACTGTCACTTTTACCATTCTGATGGAATTCATTTGCATGGAGGCAAAAGGTGATTAGGACAATACACAAGGAAATGATAAATTCTGAGGGAAACAGATAATGAGAAAAAGTGACAGAAATAGAGAAAGGTATAAAAAAGAACCCTGAAGTCCTAAAGTAAGCTCTACTACTGGATTCCAGTTATTTAAGCAATAAATTCTCATTTATGTTTAAGTAGTATGAGTGGTGTTTCTGTCACATTTAACCAAAACAACTTTGATTAATATATTATTTAAGGACAAAAGGCATGTTTTATTCATATATTTGTCTCCACTTTAGCATAATTCTTGGCATATTCTAGGTAAGCTACTTAGTAAATTTTAAATCAAAGAATTAAACAAATATTCTTAAGACCACCTTAGGCAAATACTTTTAGATGTCCCCATGAAATAGCAGGCTAAATTCAGCCTGAAAGTCTCCATTAAATATATATATATAAACTCATTGTATTAAATTTAAAGCAATTTGAAATATGTATAGTAGAAATATCTTAATTTTGTAATATAATGTATAAGGGATTATTATCTCTTGAAATATAATATACAGGGATTATTATCTCTCCTTTCGCATTTATATTAATTTGTAGAACTAATTTTTTTTAATAATTCCAGAAGAAATTTTAGTGAGGACTCTTGAGTTACTAGTTACTTCCTTGTGATACAATGTCTTTTGATTAGTGATAAATATGTCTCCAAAAACACTAACAATACCAAAGTCTGACAAGGATGTGGGGCAACAGGAGCTTTCATTCATTGCTGGTAGGAACTATAAAATGGTACAGCCATTTTGAAAGATATTTTGAAAGTTTCTTACATAATATCCTCTTACCATAAAATCCAGCAATTGTACTCCTTGGTATTTACTCACATGAACTGAAATATATATCCTTATATCCATACAAAAAGTTGAATGGATACAAGTGCAAGAATATTTATACTTGAATATTTATAGCAGGTTTAATCATAAGTTCCAAAACTTAGAAGTAACCAAGATGTCCTTTGGTAAGTGAATAGGCTGTACTATATGCAAACATTGGAATATCATTCAGCACTAATATGAAATAAGCTATCAAGCCATGAAAGACATGAAATAAAATTAAATGCATATAATTAACTAAAAGAAGTCTATCTCTAATGTTACATTCTGGGGTGCCTGGGTGGCTCAGTGGGTTAAGCCTCTGCCTTCAGCTCAGATCATGATCTCAGGTCCTGGGATCAAGCCCAGCATTGGGCTTTCTGCTGAGAAGAGAGGCTGCTTCCCGGCCCCTTCTCTCTGCCTGCCTCTCTGCCTACTTTTGATCTCTGTCATATAAATAAATAAAATCTTTAAAAAATTTAAAATACATAAGTAAATAAAATGTTCCATACGATTCTAAGTATGTGACATTCTGGAGAAGGAAAAACTATGGCAATGAAAGGATTAATTGTTGCTAAGGGTTGGGAGGAGAAAGGGATAAATAGGCAGGACACAGAGCATTTTTAGGGCAACAAAACTACTCTGTATGCTATTATACTGGTTTTACATTTGTCAAAATTCATAGAATGTACAAAACTAAGAACACTAATGCAAATTATGGACTTTTGGTGATACTGATGTGTTAAACGGGTTCACTGATGTAGTAAATGTACCATTCTAGTGTGTGATGTTGGTAGTGGGGGATGTTGTGTATATGTGGGAGTGGGTCATTTATGGGAACTGTCCATACACTTCACTCAATTTTGCTAAAAATGTTATAATTATAAAATCTATTAAAAGTTATTTTAAAATAATTATTCTGTCCATTCCTATAAAATCCTTAAAAACTTATACTTCATTTCAAGGTGAAACTTTCCTACTACCTTAAACCAGACTTGTTAAGTCTTACTGTGTATAGTGAGGTGGTGGTGTATGAGGTTAGAATTTTTTTTTTTCTTTCCACTTTTCATAACTATATGCTCATTTCTCAGTTTTCCAACCTCTATTTCATATCTCTCCAGGATAAAAAAGGTCTCAGGAGGATAAAACTTTCATAGGAGCAGGGACAGAGAGATGGCAAAAAGTTCCAACTTGTTTAAAATTGCAATGGTACAGTACCATAATCACTAGATGTGACTGTTTTTTCAAAACTAGATGAATAATCATACTTGTTTGTGATTTTTTCTATCGCTGGGATCTCTCATTTGGTGTTCCATTGTCTATTATGGCTGGTAGCTTTTTCTTGTTTTACACACTAAGCTTCTCATCTAAGTCAGATGAGGCTTCTTTTTGCTGAGGTTCGTTTTTCTCTGAAGCTGCACTCTTGAAGAACTGAGTGATACACACACAGCCTCTGTAGTATGTAGAATCCTCAACTTCTCGTGCATTTTTTAAAAACTCTGAGCATGAAGATTTCTCTGCCCTGTTGTGTTGTCAGACAAGAATTCAACCCCAGTCCTAAATTGCAGAGGGCAATTTTGAAACATCCCGATTTTTCTCCATATGGCTTCTTGCTCTTGATTTGAATATAAGAAAAGCAAACCCATGCCCACAACAAAATTTAGCTCTTGCTAAAACTCCACTTAAAAAATTTTTTTTTTCAAGTTCCCCACAATTTATACACTTGATATTGGCAAGGAGATTTAAACATGACATTAGGTTTTTATCATTTTGGGGGGCATGTACTGTTGGTGTCATCAAAATTTACTTTGTCCTTAGTTTTTTTGTTTTGTTTGTTTTTTTTGTTTGTTTGTTTTTAAGATTTTATTTATTTGACAGAGAGAGAGAGACAGAGAGGCGGAGAACACAAACAGGAGGAGTGGGAGAGGGAGAAGCAGAATCCCCACTGAGCAGAGGGCCTGGTGAGGTGCTCCATCAGGACTCTGGTGTCGTGACCAGAGCCGAAGGTAGAAACTTTATGACTGAGCCACCCAGGCACCCCTTTGTCCTTAGTTTTAATGGAAAATTCTACCTGAATATGGTGTTAGTATGCTAGAAAAAATAACTACATAAAAATCCTGTTTCACAAAGTATTTAGAAGTCCAGATTCTAGCAAAAAGAGAGCATGGATTTAAATCCCAGCTCTGCCACTTTTATCAGATTTGTGACCTTCACAAATAGTTTTAAAATTCTAGACTTCAGTTTTTTATTCCTAAAGGTGAAGATAAAACAGCACATAACCTCACAGGATATTGGTAAAATAAATAATTTGATCCACTTAAAGAAAGAGGGTATCTGTAACATGGTAAATTCTCAATTAATATTAACTAAATAATCATGTATTGTCACTAAAACTCCCCTTCTGTATCAATATGTAATGTCATCAAGTATCATAAATTTGAATATTACTGAAAACATGATGAAGGAAAACTAAAAGAACATCATCTTGTTCAAACCAATATTTTGATGTAATATTTCCCATTTTCTACTCTCTATTTCTCTATCTTCTTATTTTTAATTTCCTTTTTTTTGTCTTTTCATTTTCCTTACTTTCATTTCTCCTCTTTCCCTCCTCTTCCTTGCATATAAACCTTATATTGATACAAAAATCAGTAAACATCCAGCTGTTAAAAGTTATCAACAAATCCTTCTCTCTAAAATATTTTGTGAAAATATTTACTTTCAATGAATCGAAAATGTCAGTGAATTTTGTGTCTTACCTGAGAACCCAACTGTCTACATTGTTGTAGACTCATCAGCTATGGAGAAGGAAAAACTACCACAATTCAATCTCTGTTAGAAGATCCATAAATGTAGATCCTCATATAACAAAGATTTTCCTTCTGTTTCATAAAGAATGTAACATCCAGTGTCTGTCTCTGAAAGCTGTCTGAATTAATCACAATAAACAGAGGAGAGCTTAGTAGAATGAATGTCTTTCATAATCAGGTATTACATGGGTGTTGGAGGAGGGTGATAACTTCCTGTTCTATTCTATTTTATAAAAAAATGAGAAATTACATGGATGAAAGAAGATCAGGTAGCTTATTCCCTTTAGTTCTCCTAAATTTCTTATGCTTAAGAATGGTATAAGACAGAGAGATGAAGAAAAATCAAGTTAGACACAACATTGAAAGCATGGCATACTAAAAGAAGAGTTCTTTATGATCAAAGCTGAGAAAAAAAATTTGCAGACAAGAAATATGGAAATAAACGACCAAGTCACTTAACATAGTTTCAAAATTTATATTGCCCAGACTTGAGTGAGGAAGAGGATGTAGAATTCTTTTCCTTCAAGCAAAGGACCAGAATAGAACTAATCTTTCCCTAAATAATCCCTGACTTACATTTTAAATAACAAAAATTTTTCTTTAGCTACTTCTACTCAGCTTGTCCCCATGTTTTTTCCCCATAGCAAAATATTTAATAGCTTTTAAAAAATGAATATAGGTCAACCTAAGGGACAACAATGTAAACAGCTCTGATGTCATCAATAATTTGTGAGAAATAATTTGCAAATAAAGGCTTTGGTCTTCTTCCATTTCAACTCCATTGTACTGATTAGTTTTTAATACTCATATACATTCATGCTATCCTAAATGTAAACACTTGATTTATAACCACATGGATTTCTTTTCTCCCGTTCTTTCCATCTTTCTGTGGCAAAATGAAGATAGCGAGGTGGTCAGGCCTGTAAATATAAAGTGGTTTAAATTGAAAGGGAAGAACTTTAAAAATATGGATATATGAGTTTCTATACACTTTGTCCTAATCTCCCTCTGAGGGAGGAAGAGAAACTCAATCTCCCTAATGGAGAAAAAATTCTCTTTCAGAATAGATGGGTAAGGATCCTGGCTTTTTATGCTTTAGTATGTAAATAAATGCCTCTGGGGAAAGATAAGA
Organism: Mustela nigripes; assembly: GCF_022355385.1. Taxonomy (NCBI): domain Eukaryota; kingdom Metazoa; phylum Chordata; class Mammalia; order Carnivora; family Mustelidae; genus Mustela; species Mustela nigripes. The sequence goes on from NC_081558.1 coordinate 184,245,978, forward strand.
CAAGTGTTTGAATGTTTTAACTGCTAGAATGTTTCCATGGTTCTGGGTTTTATCCCTCATTGACATTTAAAAACACACTTCCACTAATGTAAAATTCCTTAGTATTTATTCAGTCATCTTCCAGGTAAAGTCCTGTTCTTTAATTCAGTTTCCATGTTTCTGTTTTAGTTTTGTTCAGAAAGCACTGCAGTGCAGAAACACAAAAATATTCTCTCTACAGTCTCACAAATATCATATTTCATATTCCACGCCCTCTTTTTTTATACATTTATGTTATGAGGCTCTTTTTAAAAAATCTGACTTTTTTTTCCCCCCTCTCATAGCAACAGTCACTTTTTGTTGATCAAAAAGTTAACTTTTCCTTGTAGATGTCTCTCGTCTTTGCAAAAGCTCTTCTTTTAGCCACATGTATAAAGCTCTAAGGCTTAGGCTGCTTTTTTCCTTCTAATAATATCAGAAGAGGAAAAGGATTGAAGATAGCAAGTTAAACAGAAAATGATGGAAGTAAAAGTGGGCCATAGGCCACACAATGCATCTAGAGATGACCTGATCTCAACACTTCATCTGGAAAATGATAATAGAGGAGGTGCATGGATGAAGTACTTTATCCAGTGTTGCTGTTTGGGGTCAAAGTGAGTATCAATTTGTATTGGGAGGTTTTGGTGTCATCTTTACACTCAAGGTCTTTAATCCTATAGACTCAGGCTGAGAAGAATAATATTACCTCAGTAGAATACCATTAAATACAAAACACTCCAACTTCCAGTTGTTAAACTCAGAATTTGTATCAATTAAAAAAAAAAAGCCAAATTATCTGAAAGATGAGTAAGAAACTATGTCATCAGCTAAGGGTATGGGCACTACTCCTGAAAGTGATTTAAAAGACTAATATACTCTTCCACTGGATAGGAAAGGAATACAGCACCATGAACTGATATAGGCACTGTGATGTCAACTTTTCCAGTAGTTACTCGTAGATACTTTTATCCTAGTTGTTGGGCTGGCAGGAAGGGCTACTAAAGATGGCGAAAGTTCCCGCCACAAGACCTGAGCTCGGACAGGAGAACAAAGGCCCAAGCAGGAATCTGAGACCCCCACCCCGGGCTCCTGTGGACCAATGGGATCCTGATGAGTGGCGGGATATCCAAATAAGGGAAACTTGCCAAAAGACCCCTGAGCTTTCCCCAAGACCCCTTAAAAGCCCCCTCCTTCCCTGCCTTGGGCATGACTTCCGCCACTGTGCTTTCCAGAGTGGTGGAAGCTCGCCCGAGGGTGCCCACCTCCTCCCAGCGCAACTTTCCTGGCTCCCCTTCTCCTGAGCCCTGAAACTTCCCCGGAGAGCGTTTTTAATAAATCTTGCCTTGCACCCACTTTGCCTGGTGTTGTGTTTATCTGGCCGGAAAAAAATTTACACTAGTTGCTGTCCACAGGACGTCAGACATTGTATTATTATACTCTCTCTCTCCACACCATATCCTCTATATAGTTTCTTAATATACTATACTTGATATACTAATAAATTATAGTATTAGTGAGTAATTCTCAAGTGCTGAGCATGGTTCTGGGACTCTATGTGTATTATTTTATTTTAATATTCATAACTTTATTATTATCCCTATTTACAGATGAGGCTCAAAGAGACTAAATAACTTGCTCATAGTCTGCTAGCTGAGACCTGGGTTTAGTGCAGGTTTTCTGGCTTCAGAGTCCATGTTCTTTACCATGGTTTCATACGGACTTCCATTAAACACAACCCTTACTTAATGTTAGTAAATACATTTTGCCAATTCGGAATAAGTGGTATAAAACAACTTAATAGTTGTATTTCAGAGGAATTCGGATGTCAGAGATCTTTGCAAGAAATAATCTCAAAATGTAGTATGTGTATAGCCCACAAACTAGCCATTGCCCTTATTTTTAGCTGCTGAAGTCATTTGTCTGGGGAAAAGAGTCCAGAATTTCAATCTATGAGGATCACGTTATTAAAACCAAAAAACATTTTTGTGCTTTCCTTACTTCTTCCACTGCTACCTATGCTCCATTAATATTGTACTTAAATGTGTATATATATATATATATATATATATATATCATTTCATAATTTTAATATCCCTTGCATCATTTAATTTTATAAGCATATTTAAGAAAAATACCCAATATTCTAAGTTGTGCTGTATAATATGTTTATACAGAGAAGATAACTGGATGGTAACCGGATAATTTGGATGGCAACTGGATAACTGCTTAGCTTTTATGACAAACCCAAATATTCTTTTTATTCTCATAGCATGTCATTTTTGATAAATGTTAATACAAAATTAGTTATTTGCAAAAACAATATCCATTTATCTATTCATTTACTTTATTAAAAATATTTAATATCTCCTATGTGCAAGCAGTGGTCCTAGGAATACAATGTTACACAAAGCAGACAAAAATCTGTGCATCTTGGAGCCGACATAGTGAGTGAATGTGGGAAGAACTGAAAAATAGTTGTTTAAGGATAATAGAAAATGAAAAATATAACAAAAATCAGAGGATAGTATTATATTTAAAGCCAAGTACATAGATTTTGATACCATACTAACAAAGTAAAAATATAAATGACAAATATTCTCTATAGGAGGATAAATTTGACTGCTGCTAATGCCAGAGAGGTGCACCATCACATATATTGTCTACACACACTTTTATCCTTAAGGACTGATCATTCTTAATTGTTTAGGAACTACCTCCAGCATGCATGGTTCCTGATATGTATCATTAGCATATTAAAGGCAGCCTCAATTTATGAACTGACTTAGCTAAGGTATTAAGAAATAATTTACTTCTATGGAGGTAAAAACTCTAAGGAAAAAGTCACAAAATTACTGAACCAAGAACTACTACTAAACCAAAACGAACTCCAATAGCTCTCTCCTAGTACCCTGCTGCTGGCCACCATCTCTGCCCACTCACTTCAAGCTAGAGAGAGGGTCACTTGAAAAAATGAAGAGTTCCAGAGTGCTAGACTGCACCTGTTCTTTTATGTTTCCCATTTGTGTAGAATTTTTAGAGGCAAAGCTATATGCATGTAGGAGACTAGGACTGGGAAAGAAGGGTTGGGGAAGCAAAGGCAAGTGGAAATTTTTTTCTTTCCTTGTCCTTCAAGCTTGATGTGAGAAATATGTCCAGCTGTCCTAAACCTAAATTAAACAATCTCTATTCCACTTCATCCTAGGGGTGTCTGGCCAACTGAGGCACGTCAGTGTCTCTTTTTGTTTCTCATAAGAAGAGTCTGTACTCTTCTTTCTATCTAAAGTCTAGACATTTTTCTCTTCTCCTACCCAAATTAGGGTTCTCTTTGCTTTGGCTCTCTTTCCCAGAAACATGCCCTTTATGTACAACTGGCCTTTCTGTATAGGAAGTGACTCCCTTACTTTCGATGCCGGGCGATAGGGATATTGTTTCCCATATGACTTGCATTTGTGAGCAAAATTATTGAGGGACAAGTCTGATACTCTGGTTTTATATCTTAGGGAAAACTAAAAGGACCCTGTGAGGATACCATAAATCTCTTACTACAAGGGGAAGGAAAGGAAAAAGGAAAGGAGAGGAGAGAGGAAAGGGGGAAGAAAGAGGAAAGCAAAAAGGAAAGGGGAGGAGAGGTGACGGGAGGGAAGGGAAGGGTGGGGAAGGAAGGGGAGGGAAATTCACAATGAGTAAACTTAAAAAATAACCATTTTTATAGCAAATTTCAATTAAAGTGGGTATGAACTGAGCATACCCACAGTTCAATATCAAGGTTTTTTTGTTGTTGTTGTTTTAAGATTTTATTTATTTGACAGAGAGAAATCACAAGTAGATGGAGAGGCAGGCAGAGAGAGAGAGAGGGAAGAAGGCTCCCTGCTGAGCAGAGAGCCCGATGCGGGACTCGATCCCAGGACCCTGAGATCATGACCTGAGCCGAAGGCAGCGGCTTAACCCACTGAGCCACCCAGGTGCCCCAATATCAAGGTTTCGATATCATTATAAATGTGTTCACAGTCTGTTCTGTTTTGTAATGATATTTTATGAACCCTTTAGTGGGCTGTAATCACGATGATCTAGACTTACCTAATAATTATACTATGTGTAATTATACTATGTACAATTGTCATACATTGAATTATTTCAGTAGAAAGTATTAATTTTCAGATTCTATTTGTGAAAATATCCTAATAAATCACAATAGATGAGAAGAGATGGAATCTTTTTTTGTTGTTATTTATGTTTAAGATCAAAAATAGAAATAATTATAATATATATTTGAAATATATCCATATTTGTAAGAATTGGATTTATACTCATAGAAATTAAATGGCTTTCAATTTAAAATATTAACTGATGAAATAAGTAATATATAGTTTTGTAAATTTAGATGACTGTTAAATACCAAATATGGCAAAGTTAGTGTGAGACAAACTGGTATAAATAACTCTATTTTTGTAATCATAAACTCCTTCTCTAGCTCAAAAAGAGGGACAAGTCCCCTGTATTCTTCTATAAATGGAGCACATTAACAAGCTGCTATTTAAACCAGTCCCTCCCACAGCTTTCTAAAATGTCAGAACTCTGGACACATGCTCCCCTCTTCTCTTTCTGTCAGGTGGGGAAAGCCACAATTTGAATGCCTCCTCCAAGTTATGCTGGACGTGAAAACCTCTGTAGCAGACCCACCTGTGCCACCAGCTGCCCATGCTCTCTTTTGCTTTCAGAAGCCCCCAAATAGCCTATGCTTAACAATAGACTGTACATAAAATAGACTGTACATTAACACTTCAAGCCAGATGAGGCACAAATGGTTCCTTGGATAGCCTTCCAAAGAGCAATACTGGGCACACACTCCACTTTCCTCTTTCTTCCCCAAGGGAGGAGCCACAAACCAGGCTGGGCTGTGCCAGCTTGGAGTTAGGGCAATCCCAGGTAGAGAGAAAAAGCCTATAAGCATTTCAATGCAGCTATTCATAGCTTTGTACTTGCCTGTGGTACTCTAACTTCTGGTTCCTGGAGTTCCCATAAGAGTTTCATTAAGCCTTCACTCAAAACCCTCTCTTGAGTTGACTCACAGTAATACCAAACCAATCTTCTGTAACTTTTCCAAGGTCCAAATCTCCTTCCTCCCATAACTTCTGTCCTATTCCAACCAGACCATCTTCCTCTTCCTCTTCCTTGATCATGCCAATACCTGTTTAACCTCTGATCATTCACTGTAGCTGTTCTCTCTGCTGAGATGTTCTTCCTCCATATAACCCTGTGGTTAACTCCCTTATCTATTTCAAATCTTTGCACAAGCATTACCATCTCAACATGGCTGATCCATAATTCCAAACTCAGGACCCCAATCTGGTTTACCCAGATCTATATTTTCTTTACTTCACAGCCAAAAAACAACCTCTATTATTAGCACTAATGAAAGTAGGAAGTGGCACCTTTTATAGGTAATCCTACCCTGAATTTCGAACTTAATTATTTTAAAATAGATTGTAACTGCTATTGGTATTTTATTTTGACTAACAATAAATTGTTATCATGTGTATATTCCTCTTGTGGTAGGAAAATATCAGTGGATGGTTTCAAGTATTCTCTCTGTTAATATATCATCCATAAAGGAACACTTAAGTTTTAAGTATCTTCTACAATGTTTTAACCAATTCCCTGTTTCTTGAATACCTGTTCCTTTCAGATACTCCTATTCTGATTCCTGTGACAGTAAATCAATGTGTTTCAATTGCTAAAGAAAAGAAAAGAGGTATGCAGCAAACATCCACAACATCTATTATTTTAATAATTCATTCAACAAGTCCATTGAGCACCTTGCATGTAATAGCTTCTGGGATTGAAACTTGAGCTATTGAAAAAATTAGGATATTGGTTCAGTTAGGGAACTCATGAGGTAGCAGGGAGACAGTCCTATACAAAACTGGGTTTAAAGCAACAAAAGTTTCTATACTAACAATGTGAAAAAAGTGGTAAGGAGTCACAAAGTGGACAAATGTTAGAATGATGTTATAGGTTTATAAATTTTAAATTTCCCCAAAGGATCCCTGGAACAACAGTGTTAATCAACATTGATGTTTGTCCTTTATCATAATTACCATTTCCCCCCTCTTAGGTTAGCGTTTTATTATATACTACCTTGTTTTTCACTATCTCATAACTATTAAAGAGAATGAACATCAAAGGAAGTATTGATCCCAAGAAAAGAAAGTATTAAATCCTAACTAGGAAGAAAATGCAGGCATTCCTGCAGTGTTATAACTAAAAAATCAATAGATCTCTCATCTCCTGGCACTGTGGACTGTGGCTATGTATGTAACTGCATGTTGTTTCTATAGCCTGAATATTTTGCTGAATTCTGAGTGCCCACGTATTTAAGATGACAGCCCTGTATTTACCCAGTCAAAAATTTCAGGTCCGATATTTGGTTCACTTAGTAACATTCTATTATTGCTAGTATGATATGATAGACAATTCAGAATGGCATATGGTAGAACAGTGATTCTTTCTTGGGGTATCTGGGAAATAGGATTTATAAAAGTACATTCTAGAAAGTATGGAAAGGAGATGTTTAATATACTAAGTGAAATGAATTACGTGAAGGAATTTTTCTGAACACTAGCTTTTGCTGATACTTTCTCATAACTGAGCTTAACAACAAAAGCAAAATATATTATGAACTAGTAAAGAAAATAAAATAAAAAAAAATGTAAAACAGGTTTTCCGTAGCTTCAAAAATGTATATTATAATAAACCCCTCTCTGTTCTCCAATTTTCAGAACTAAACAATCTAATATCTAATTTAAATTTTATTTGTAGTGTTTTCTAATTGCTCATGAAATTTTCATAGACAAAAAAAGTATGCGTCCATTTTTTTTTTTCTTACATGACTCTTTGAGAATAAAAGTAAAATTTTACAATAACCCATTGCTTATAATCAGGGTACGGATTCTAATTCCACCGAAAATTTATCCATAATATAAATCATTTTGGAAAGAGTTATCAAAGTATTAATTATTAAAAAAGGGCTGCATAAATCACTTATTATAAAACAAACAAATCCTCCTCTGTCATGGTCCCCATGCCTACTGATTACAGTAAAAACCAGAGACACCTGGGTGGCTCACTCAGTGAAGTCTCTGACTCTTGGTTTTGTCTCAGGTCACAATCTTGGGGTTGTGGGATTGAGCCCTGCTTATGGTTCCGCACTACGTCTGCTTGTCCTCTCCCTCTGCTCTTCCACTGCTTGCTCTCTCTCTCTCAAATAAATAATAAAATCTTAAAAAAAAAAAAACCAAAACCCCTCCCCAATCATATCATCAGCATTCAGTCCACCTGTACAGCCGGAAAATTTTCCTTCCTAGATGTAACAAGAGGCAATAGTAGAAGAAATCCAAATCAAAGGGTCAGAAGAGCTTAAATGGAGGCTACTTACCACATATTAAATTCTTCTCTTTAACAAAGACTTGCTCTACATTCAAATGTGATTTCTTTTAGCTTGAGTCTGACATTATAATATCCATCCAGTTCTCTACAAAATAAGGTTAGTGCCTTTAAATTATTGAAAACAATTTTTAGCCAAAAAAAATTACAGCATTTTAGATCAAAATGTTTTTTTTTAAGTTTATTTTCCTGTTCTTTTTTTCCCTCTCTATGAATGGTGTATCAGTTTTAATTAGGTTATAACTCTATATTACTAACCACACGATATATCTTAGAGCAAATAATTTAAGTTTCATGTTTGTTGTATGATAATAGGTCCTAATGAAATTTCCTACTAATATATATGTGTATATATAATATATAATAATACATTTAAAATAATTAAAAGTGAATATTTTACTTCATACTCATATATATAAAAATTAGGAGTGAATATTTTATTTCTTAAGCTTGTATTTGTTATTTATCAAGGCTTACAAAATATAAAAGATTCTTACATGTTTTTGATGATTTCATCTACAGATATATGCATCTGTATTCATTCACTTTATATTAAATCTATCATCTTACTTATTTAATTTTATCTGAAAGTATATTTCAACCTGGTTCTGCAACACAAGCAAAATTATCTTGACTTACTGGTAGAAAAATAGCTCCAGACAAAGTTTCTCCAAAGAACCATTCAACATAAATTTACTTGCTATAATCAATAAAAAATCAATAAATAAATTTACTTGCTATAATCAATAAAAAATGTCATAGAAAGTTTGCTTATAAAATTTAGCCAAATCAATAAAGTAAAATAAAGTAAAAAAGGCAATTTCTGAGACTAATCTGGAGGACATTTTGTGTGAGTTCCTGAGATAATTCTTGTTCTTACTCTTAGCCTACTTAAAAATTTCACTGTTTATTTTTTTAGATTTTTTCTTTCTTACTGAAGACATTTTAGCTAGTTATGGTAGTTTTACCTGAACCACAGAAGTAAGAGGAGGGTAATAAATATGATAACCTAAATCTTGGGGGCCTCTTATAATTATTGTCAAGTGAGATTGTCCACCTTCATTAAATAAGTAAATAGTAACACATTTTAGAAAGCTTAATACCTGAAGATATCTGTAGTAGTTAACTAATATGAAAGATTTTTTTAATCCATGAATTTGAAAATACATGTATTTGAACATACATGAATTTGAACATCCCAAGTTAGCAATGCTATGGGAAAACTTAGTACCATGTCACTCCCTAGCAAATATCTAAATAATTCTATTACTTTAGAATTTGTCTAGCTTTACCTCCTTTAACTTTGAAATAGCTTCCTTTTAAATTTATTAATTTATTTTCCATGTATATTTTGAACGTGAAAACTATGAATCTAGCACTAAAATTTCTAGTCTGGTATTTTAGTCATATATTCAACAGTTACATAATATGTGCTTCATAAATCAGTTTCAGTACACTCCTAGGTACCACAGATATGACTCTATATGCTAAGACGTTAAATTTGAGTGAGAGACAGACAACAGACAAGTAAGTAAATAAAAAAAGGACAGTGTTTTAGTTAAGATATGCTGACAAGAAAGGTAACAAATTCTGAAAAATGGAGAAAGTGATGGGAGTGGGAAGATTTGAACTATTATAAAAAATCAGGGAAGATTTATCATAGGAAGTAACATTGGACCACTGTATGAAATGAAGACCAGAGCACTGAAAAAACAAAAACTAGAAAGAAAAGGAATTCTGAGCAAAGGTTAAAGGACGGAACTCTTGAACTTAGTGTGCCTGAGAAGCAGAAAGGAGACTAGACACTGGAGAGAGAAGAGTGACATGGGGAGAAGCAGGAAGTCAAGACTCTGAGGAGTGCACAAGGTTGGAATCGAGCAGGGAAGTGTGATCAAAAATATCCAAGAGTTGTGACTTTATGTATTTGAATTGACTGTAGAATTTGAACAGGGGAGCAATATGATTTTTTTTTTTTTAAAGCTCTGATCAGGTTAGAGTTTACTTACCTACTAGTTATGCAAATGAAATATTGGGTAGTAAATCTGAAAATCTCAGTAGTTTCATAAAATCTCATCTAAGTAGTTTGAATAAAATTAAATTTCAGTTTCAAGAACGGAAGGAAGGGAAAGGAAGGGAAGGGAATGTGTTTTATAAATTTGAAGTAAACTGATTTTGCTCTACTTCCAGTCATTCTAAATGTCCTGGGAATTCTGACTCTTTTCATTGATATTACAGTCACGAATGGGCTTTCAACATTTTGATTTCATTATTGCATTTTGCAGCCTTTTAAAGTAATTAATTGTATGTCACTTTCTGAAATAACTCTCTTCTTTCTGTACAATCAGGTAGAATTAATTCTATTTATCTGAAAGTGATCTACTTAGAATATTTCATTTCTCTCCTAAGTGAATGTAAAGGACATCTGCTTTCATAGTCTACATTTTTCACTGAGGAATATGAAGATGTGTGATCCTCTACAAAAAGAGAAAAACAAAGAAGAAAGTATTTTTCTTAACTATCATAAAGAAAAATCTGATTTGTATTATACTCTTTGGGGGTATTCCCATCCTTTTTCTTTTCAAAATCAATGGCAAATTAAATTTTGTTAAAGTTAAATGAGTACATGATGAAGTTCTTTAATTATAGATATCTTATATGTGCTAAATTAGTACATTGGGTATTGTGTTGACAAAGAAAACCTTGTGATCCAGAAATAAGAGTTTGTCCTTTTTTAGAAAGTCTGCATTTATACTCTCAACACACACACACACACACACACACACACACACACTTCTCTAGAGAAGAATATTTAGTGAGGAAAACACTGAAAATCAAGTCTGATGTGATTCTTTGTGATCTTATCAGACAAATGTCTTTGGCATGTCATGTAACCTCTGTGAGGTTTATTACCATAATGAAGTGATGAGATATAATGAAAGCCTGTTCTATTATAACACACTTAAGAATTAAATGACAAAAAATAAGGGCGCCTAGGTGGCTCAGTGGGTTAAGCCTCTGCTTTCAGCACAGGTCATGATCTCAGGGTCCCGGGATAGAGCCCTGCATTGGACTTTCTGCTCAGCAGTGAGCCTGCTTCACCTCTCTCTTCTGCTTGCCTCTTTCTGCCTACTTGTGATCTTTCTCTCTGTCAAATAAATAAATGAAATCTTAAAAAAAAATAAGTAAATGACAAAAAAATACTAAAATATTGTTGGGATTAGGTACAAATTATATGAGAGATTATTTATTAAATTATTCAATATATGTCATTGATTACCTATAATAGTCTAGTAAGTATTTTAGGCATATATATGTAGAAATAAACAAAGGAGATGAAATTTCTGTCCTTGTGGTCTTTGTGTTCTACTGGGAGGAAACAAACAAAAAAAGAAATAAGAAATACGTCAGATAGTAATTATGTATGAGAAGAGGGAGAGGCAATACAGGGCAGTTGGGTGATGTTTCAAGTTTAATAGGGTAGTGTCACAGCTAAGAAAACATTTGAGCAGAGAACTATTGGAAGTGAAGAAGTAAACCCTGTGGAGAGCCCTGAGGCAGGAACCTGATTCCAATTCAAAGGCACACAGCAGAAACCAGAGCAGCTGCAGTAAAGTGAGAGAGGATTGAGTGGCAGAAGAGGAATCCAAAGTGAAAGCAAGGTTCCAGAAAACCTAAGGCTCTTAGGCCATTGTGAAGACTTGTAATTTAGTTCTGAATTAATCAATAATCAGTAGGAAGGTTGGAGAAGGAATGATCTGGTTTCACTTTCATTTTAAAAGGATTATTCTAGCTTTTATATGGAAAGTAAAATCCAGGGAGATAAATAGGTAAGGAGATCAGATTATTCAAGTCATAGCTAGCAGAATCATCGTTTGACTTAGAAAATGATCCAAACAATGAAAACCAATTCTATTATGCCACAACTACTATATTAAAACCATATCTTTTCCTACAATTAACTAAGGCAATGTAAAGACCGATAAATTCAGAATAGAGAAGATGGAAATAGGCCCAAATATATATGCTGAGTTGAATCTAGAAAAAGTATTAAATCAATTCAATAAAAAGAAAAAAGTGTTTAGACATTTTTTTGAAACAAATGAGTATATATATTAAAAAACCAAAAAACATGATGCTTCTCTCACTCCATACACAAAATTTAATTTGAGATGGGTCATAAAACCTGAACACAGGACCCAAAATCTTAAAGCTTTTAAAAAGAAACCATATAGAACTATAGCACAATTCCCTACTCGGAATACCCTTTGTTTTGGACTGCATTTTTTTTTTTTAATAAACATATAATGTATTTTTATCCCCAGGGGTACAGGTCTGTGAATCGCCAGGTTTACACACTTCACAGTACTAACCAAAGCACATACCCTCCCCAATGTCCATAACCCCACCCCCTTTCTCCTAAACCCCCTCCCCCCAGCAACCCTCACTTTGTTTTGTGAGATTAAGAGTCACTTATGGTTTGTCTCCCTCCCAATCCCATCTTGTTTCATTTATTCTTCTCCTACCCCCTTAAGCCCCCATGTTGCATCACCACTTCCTCATATCAGGGAGATCATGTGATAGTTGTCTTTCTCTGCTTGACTTATTTCGCTAAGCATGATACGCTCTAGTTCCATCCACGTTGTTGCAAATGGCAAGATTTCATTTCTTTTGATGGCTGCATAGTATTCCATTGTGTATATATACCACTTCTTCTTGATCCATTCATCTGTTGATGGACATCTAGGTTCTTTCCATAGTTTGGCTATTGTGGACATTGCTGCTATAAACATTAGGATGCACCTGCCCCTTTGGATCACTACGTTTGTATCTTTAGGGTAAATACCCAGTAGTGCAATTCCTGGGTCATAGGGCAGTTCTATTTTCAACATTTTGAGGAAACTCCATGCTGTTTTCCAGAGTGGTTGCACCAGCTTGCATTCCCACCAACAGTGTAGGAGGGTTCCCCTTTCTCTGCATCCTCGCCAGCATCTGTCCTTTCCTGACTTATTAATTTTAGCCATTCTGACTGGTGTGAGGTGATATCTCATTGTGGTTTTGATTTGCATTTCCCTGATGCCGAGTGATATGGAGCACTTTTTCATGTGTCTGTTGGCCATCTGGATGTCTTCTTTGCAGAAATGTCTGTTCATGTCCTCTACCCATTTCTTGATTGGATTATTTGTTCTTTGAGTGTTGAGTTTGCTAAGTTCTTTATAGATTTTGGACACTAGTCCTTTATCTGATATGCTGTTTGCAAATATCTTCTCCCATTCTGTCAGTTATCTTTTGGTTTTGTTACCTGTTTCCTTTGCTGTGCAAAAGCTTTTGATCTTCATAAAATCCCAATAGTTCATTTTTGCCCTTGCTTCCCTTGCCTTTAGCGATGTTCCTAGGAAGATGTTGCTGTTGCTGAGGTTGAAGAGGTTGCTGACTATGTTCTCCTCAAGGATTTTGATGGATTCCTTTCACACATTGAGGTCCTTCATCCATTTTGAGTCTATTTTTGTGTGTGGTGTAAGGAAATGGTCCAATTTCATTTTTCTGCATGTGGCTGTCCAATTTTCCCAACACCATTTATTGAAGAGGCTGTCTTTTTTCCATTGGACATTCTTTCCTGCTTTGTCGAAGATTAGTTGACCATAGAGTTGAGGGTCTATTTCTGGGCTTTCTATTCTGTTCCATTGATCTATGTGTCTGTTTTTGTGCCAGTACCATGCTGTGGACTGCCTTTTAAAGGTAATTTTTATAGTAATCAGTCTTAGAAGATGAAAGTAGTGTCTCCTCCAGAACAAAAGGCAAGCTTGCTTATAGTCTTGGAAGATAAAGATAATGTCTCTTCAGGAACAAAGTTATGCTTATTGATGAGTATAATTAAGATAATGTCTCCCTCTGGAACAAAGAGCTCACAAGTTTACTGTCCATTGTAAAAGATTCAGATTTACTAAGCTCAGAGTTTCTCTTTTGTGACTCTACCCTCTGAACTTATAGACGCCAATTTTGGTCTATCCTTATCACTTCATGAAATTTTGGGGTCAAAGGAATTTGACAAAAATATGTGAATGTTGATGCTGTCCATTGTTTCTTGACTAATATAATCCTTTGTACTGGACACCTGAGTATTGAATATTCTACTAGAATCCGTGAAACTGTAGTGTTTTAATTTATTAGCTTGCAAGTAGGATAAAACCTCAGACCTTCCACAGTTCTTGAAAAAAATAACCTCAGAGTAGGCAAAAAATTATTTTTCCCCTCTCAAAAAAACCCCATACAAATCATAAAAGAAAGAAATTGGACATGTTCAAAATTAAATATTTCCCCTCATCCAAAAAAATTGTTTAAAAAAAGTATTAGACAAAGCAGACACTGGAAAAAAATTAAAATAAAAAAAAACACATCACAGAACATATTCACAAAGGACCAGTATTCAGAGTCCATAAGGAAATCTTAAAAATCATCAATAAAAAGATAAACAACCAATTTTTTAAAAGAAAACAACTGAGTAGTTTTATTACTAAATAAAATATACAAATTATCAGTAAGTACATAAAATGCAGCTAATTATCATTAACCATCTTGGCTCATTGGTTGGGCATCTGCCTTTGGCTCAGGTCATGATCTCAGGGTCTTGGGCTCCCTGCTCGGCAGGGTTTTGCTTCTCCCTCTGCCCCTTCACTAACCTGTGCTTGCTCTCTCTCTCCTTCAAATAAAATAATAATAATAATAATAATAATAATAAAATAAAAAATAAATAAAAATTTTTAAAAAGAAAGAAAAGAAAATGAGACTGTATTTTATAATCCCTGTAAAGGAAAAAACAAAACAAAACAAAACCTTACAATACCAAGTGTTAGAGACAATATGGAACAACCACAAGTCTCATACATTGTTGATGAGAATATTAAACAGCACAACAAATTTGAATAAATATTCTGGAACTTCTTTTAAGTAATCATTCTAATCCCATTTATTAAAGACAAACATGAGAATATAGCCACAAAAGATATGTTTATAGTGTCTATACCCAGAAAAGCCAAAAAATGAAAAAAAAATTTTCATCAACAGAAAACCAAATAAAACATTTTAGTATATATACACGATGCAATACTAATTAATACCAAAAGGAATGAACTACACATACACCCACCTCATCAAGTTGAATAGTTACAACATGTATTTTATTGTGTGTTTATTGTATTTCAATAAAAATATCCATTTATTTAAAAAAAAAGATTACAAAAGAATATTTCTATAAGATAAATGGGAACACATTGTATAAACTCACTGAACCTTGGTTTTTCTTTCAATTGTAATATTAAAAAAAAATACAGCTGAACCTTGAACAAGGGTTTGAACTGCATGGGCCCACTTACATGCAATTTTTTTTTTTAAATAAATACAGCACGTCACTGTAAATGTATTTTTTCTTCCTTGTAATTTTCTTTTTTTTTCCCTTTATGATTTTCTTAACATATTCTTCTCTCTTGTTTACTCTAATGTAAGACTATGGTGTATAATACATATAACAGAAAAATATGTGTTAATTGGCTGTTTGTTAAAGTAAGGCTTCCAGTCAATATTAGGCTGTTAGCAGTTAAGTCTTTAGAGAGTCAAAACTTATATATGCATTTTTGATTATGAGGGGACTGGTGCTCCTAACCCCTGCATCGTTCAAGTGTCATCTGGAATAGTAAAATAATGCAGGGTTTATTTTATTTATATATTTGACCGGGGTCATTTATTTTTCAGAAGCAGGAACATATTCATTATATTAAATTTGAGATGAAAATAATTAGGAAATGTTACAAGGCAGGGAATAGTGTAAGTGTTCACAAGAAACTAAGTAAATAAAATTCAACTGGTATAAAAAATTCTTTTTCCCTCTGTCTCTCTCTCTCACTACCTTTCTGTCTCTCTTTCTCTCTCACTCTCTCTCTCTTTCTCTCTGTCTCAATCTCTCTATCTCTGTCTCTCTTTCTCCTTCCACTCTTCCACTCTCCTCTTACGGAGAGTTTCTCTTTCTCTCTTTGTCTTTTCCCTATAGTCTGTCTCTCATGATTTACCTTTTCATAGACCATAATGGCTGTCCCAAATTGATTAATATCATCAGATACTAAGTTGACATAAGATAACAAATTCTATGCTTATATTTAACTATCCCAGTTTCTTCGATTACTAATACTCAGCAAAGAGAAACTTACTGGGCCAGTTTACATTCTAGGACATCATATGCTCACCTCTCACCCAATCATTTGAATGCAGAGAAAGCAAAGGTAAATACAATGGGTTGGTCAGTAATTCCAGCTTTAGAGCAACAGAGGAAGGGGCAGGCTTTTCAGAGACCTCAAATTAATGAAAACAATAATAACAGCAAATAAAGTAACATAATGATACAATTATTTTAATTATATATGTTTTAATATATGTAAAATTAATTTTATATATTATGCTATTTCTACATTTAGTTGTATTTACCTCTTTGATGCTCATAGAAACATCAAAATAATAATAATAAAAGAAGAAGAACAAGAACAAGAAAAAGAAGGAGGAGGAGGAGAAATTATATTTTACTTACATGTAGTACTACTTCTTGAATCTAAGCTTTGGGCTCATATGTTTGACTGCTTCTACAAATAAATAAGTATTGTTCATTCACTTCTAAGGAAGTCAGATTAAAGAGGACTATTCTTTATAATACAATGTAATTACTAGCACCTCGTTTCAAAGGTATTGGTTAACAAATTATTTTAAAAATTAATAAAAGCTAAACTCAATGTTGTTCTTACAGAAGCAATACAATGGCTAAATGAAAATAAGAATCAGGACACACTTTTCCTGAAGTCCAAATTTACTCATCCAAGATACAGGCACAGGGGAATATTAACTTATGCAATGCTTCTTCGTCATTTTAAACTTCTATGGGAGATTTCTCTATTGTTTGTGAACCAAATGATGTCTGAAGTAAGATCTGAAACTATTGATTTTTTTTTTTTGAGCTTAGAATTTCTCCTCAAGAATAATAATAAAAAAAACCCTGTTCTTTTTGAAGCTAAATATATCTAAGTCATTCTAAATGAAATTCAAGCTTATTTTTTGCGTGTACATTAAACAAGTATTTCTATAAAAAGTGAGACTACAAATCACGGCAGAAAATGGACAGAAAAAACTGCACTTCTTTGTGCTCAAATGGTAAATTTGCACCTCACCTTGCATGATCTACCAATAATCTTCATAAGCAGCCTGTGAGTAAAGTACCAAAACAATACCATGAAGGCTATGACAAGGTTAATACAAAAAAGGTGACCTTGTAACTTGCAGTTAATTAAACATGTTAGTTATATAAGGGCTAACATATATTAACCTAATTTGTCTCAGTTTTACTTAATCTGAAAGTTTCTATGTAACAGATTTAATTTATATATGAATGTGAACCAATAAGAAAGAAATTAATATTTAAAACAAAAATAATACTGCTTGATCTGGAAGAAACCATGCAGTCTTCTGGTTCAACTGTACTTTGAATACTTGAATATTGAATATATTATCTTCATAGTTTGAACACTTCCAGCAGTTGGAAACACTGGACCTTCTAAGGCAGTCCACTGAGTCTCCAGAAAGCTCTACCACGCATGCAGAGGGCATCAGCAAAACAGGGTCAAGTAATGCAATCATGTTTTCCGAAATAACTCAGTGTTGATGTGTCAACGTATTATTAGTAGTAAGAGAAAAGAAAAAAACAAAACAGAATTGTTTTAGATTTCCATTCACATCTTTCATGTTTTAGGGCTGTTATTTGTTGAATTACTTATGAAAGATTTGGGTCCATAACGTGCTTGGGTCCTCTGAAGTACATAGTGTGGGCCTATTTGCTGTCCCATAATTTTCCATTCTTCATATTAAATGTTTCATTCCTCATATGCCACTGCTAAAATCCTTGAAAGCACTGGCTACTTGCCTCTGCGTATGTATCATGTTTTTGCCTTTTAAGCTGTCATATGACAAAAACTGAACACAGAGTTCCGTTTGTGGTCTGACAACAGATTGTGGAGTGGGACTGCCACTCCCCACTAATTAGTACTAATAATGAAATCTAAGAGCGCATCAATTTGGCAACAGGATGGCATGGTTGGCTCACATTTACTTCACAGTCAGAAAGTTTCCAAATGTATTTATATGTATGTACACTGGTCTCTCACATACTGTATTGTACAGATGGATTTTTTGGACACAAGTCTGATACTAAATTTACTTCTATTAAACTTCATTTTGCTACATTCAGTCTTTTAGCATATCTTTGACATCTTTTTGATTGCTGAGTCTGTCATGACTTTAAACAACAACCAAAAAAATCCACATTCTGTTATAATATTCTGCTATAACTCAATTCTGCAATGAATCACAAAAATCTAGCAATCCACATTTTTTATGCTTATAACCAGAAATCCACTTTATAAATTGGCTTCACATAAAATTATCCAGTTTAATCAGTGGTCTTTCGGAGAGAAATCTCCATGATTCTAAAATTTAAAGTTCTCTCTCAATTGTTTTGTCTCTTTTTACCTAAAATATAAAATTCCATAACCATAGTATAGATGTTAGGACAGAAGATACATCCCCAGTTCTATCCCTTTCTACTAAGTAATCCATGATATTACATAAGTCTCTTGAATTAGAAAATGAAAAGATTGGAAGGAAAAACAAAAGAATGAGATGGAGAACACTATCCTCATAATTTAATGAAAACAATTTGGTTGGAATAAAAAATACATAAATTTAATTTCAGCTGTGCCTGGGGTCAAATAGGATTTTGTGGATTATCCTACAGATAAAATATCATTTAATGCATTTTTAAGGAAAACATGTTTTAATTTTTAAATCATTTTTTGGGATAGAAACTTTCTGTTTGAAGATTATATTTGAGTACACAATAATACATATTCTAGCATACTTACATGTCAGAACTAGTTTATAATTATAGAACTCTTAACAGGTTTTAGGGGTTTTAGCTTCCCTATAACTTCTTCATGCCAGGATTATTTTCTTGATCTTAAGTTCTCTTCTCATACCTGTAACTTTGCAGCTTTTTTTTTTTTTTTCACCTAAGAAGGTAATTTCAAAAATTGTATCTCCTCATAAAGCAATGCTGGATTTTCTTTTTAGTAACAATCACTTTGGTGGTCAAAGTGAACTTCTACCATGAGAATATGTTTTGTGATCCTTTTAGTTTCAGGAATGCACCCATGATTTTTTATTATACAATTAGGCTTCATTTGTTGCATTTAAAAAAATATACTTATTTCCCTCCAGACAAAGAAATTCTCCCTAGTGGTATAATTCATGTTGAATATCCAAGAAAGAGTAGCTGTTTTAAAATGACCTCATGGCACATTCACTCAAAGGTCCAGGAAGTGCCTGTTCTCTCTGGACACTGGGCTAAGATGCTTTTTCCTCCATGTAGAACCCCCTGAATTGACTGATGTTGAAGTCAAGCTCTGTTACATGGAGCACTTCCTTTCTGTGAACAGATTTCTCTTTCAGATCTCCTGTTTCCTCTTCTGGGGAAGCTCATTCTCTGATCTACACTTGAATATGTGTTGACCTCTAGGTCTCATAGGTGGACCTACCTCCATTTGCTGTTAGTTTTCTTCTGGTATGATGTTGCTTTTATCACATTTTCAGAAAAAGATCAGTTTTTCATCTTCCTTTTCTCTACTGAATGTGTCAGATCCTAGAAATATTTCCCTGAAGCGGTGTTACTGAGACCTCTGGTGCCACCATCTCATCTTGAATGTCCATAGAAAGTAAATGTTTCTTTTTGTCTACAAGAGTTGAATTAAGTTACTTTAACAGTAACATATGAACTTGTTGAAAAATATTATGTCAACTGAAGAACAAGTAAAACAGAGAGCACACCATAAATATCTATGGTCAGAGAGAGCAACATATGGTCCTATAATTCTGGAGAAACAGCCAGAAATAACATCCTCAGAACATTTAGATATATGCCAATAAGAGGTCTTCTATTTAGGGGGTATAGCAATGTCACCAGGGATTAAATATACTGATGATATCTCATAAAACCTATCAATGAAACCATCTCTCCTCTTCTGAGCTATTTCCAGAAATCATTTGAAGAAGCCATTGTATCATATGAAAGATGTGTTTTTGCTTTTTGCTTGTTCACAAAGTAAAATATTTCACTCATGATAAAACCAGTACAAGTAGCTTGACCAAAATTAGACAAAATAACCAAAAAGTCCTCTATGTTCCTTTGTTTTCTAACTTGGACCTCAGTTCTACTTCCTAAAAATTTCTTTGTCTGAATCTTTTCTCCTTTACTTCCTTCATCCAATCAGTTGCAAGCATTGCTAATTTAATCTCCAAAATCTATTTCTTCTGTTCTCACTGCCTTTTTTTTTTTTTTTTTTTAGAAAATTACCAATAAATCTGAAAAGCAGTTAGAAGAAGATGTATTGGTATGGATTAACAATATTATCTGAAAGTTATGAAAGATATGATATAGCATGCCATTTAGACAAAATTTAAAGTGTGAAAAGGAATAAGAAAACAATTTACCCAAAGCTTGTATCATAGAGGTTAAATTATCAGGTGATGATAAGAGTAGCTATATAAGCCTTCATTTTTCCCTTGTCTTTTCTGTCAGGGAGAATTATATTGAGGGGTACCTGGGTGGCTCAGTGGGCTAAGCCTCTTCCTTCAGTTTGGGTCATGATCTCAAGGTCCTGGGATCGAGCCCCACATTGGGCGCTTTGCTCAGCAGAGAGCCTGCTGCCCCCCCACCTGCCTCTCTGCCTACTTGTGATCTCTATCTGCCAAATAAATAAATAAGATCTTTAACAAAAAAAAAAAAAAAAGAAAGAAAGAAAGAAAGAAAGAAAGAAAGAAAGAAAGAAAGAAAAAAGAAAAAGAATTATATTCAGTTAGAACTATCTTTCAAAAGGGAAGTGAAAGTAAACCTATGCGAGTCATAGAATGAGTGCACATAGCTTTTCTAAAGACAGCCTCCCCAGGCAAAATATGTCTTACTGTATGGAATTCATAGATTAGGTGAGCGATGCTTGGTCATTAACTTCTGAGGAATCTTTGAGAGTCAAAACATCTTCTCCCTGCAGTTCCTATTTCAGTCATTAACTTCACCATCTTACTCATCAGCCAAAGTCAAAAACCTGAGTATTATTCTGGGTACTATCCTCTACTTACCTATTTTCCTCTACATACCCAACCAAATTTAGTTGTTAAATTTGCTCTGATAATTCCACTACTTAACATTTTTTACACAAGTTTTTTTTCTGCTTTCTTTTAGTAACAATAGCCTTACTAGTCAGGAGCACAATATTGTGATACATATTTAAGTATTTATTATGTGTCTACTAATATGCCAGTCACTGTCCTAGTGCTGTACGTATAGTAACAAAAAAAAAAAAAAGAAGAAGAAGAATCAAGAATCTTTTAAAGAATTTCTTGTCTTAAGCTTCATATCTTTTAATATGCCTTACATTCTACAGGCAGTTATCATTGCCCACCTTAAAACCAACTTAGTATGTAGTTCAATAATCCTTTAGGACACTGACTCTTGGTTATGAGGATTCGAAATAATGTGAGAAAATCTATGTTCAAGTAAATACAAACGAACACCTTCCCCCAACCAAACAATTACAGTATTTGGCTCATACATAACCCTTAGGGTAAAAATGATGATCATGACGGAAACTACAATATGTTCTTTATTAATATCTTCAAATACATTTACTGCGAGGATTCTACAGACACTTTGATTAAGCCTTTCTAGAAATATCATAAGAAGTTGTTTTCAGGTTCTTTATATTCTGCCATGTAATTGTCTATCACAATATTCCCTGCTAACTCCCAATAGACTCTCTCTGTGTTTCCACAGCTCCCTAGACATACGTTAATGCAGAATATATTATGCTTTAATATAATTTTTTAAAGATTTTATTTATTTGAGAGAGAGAGAGATGAGAGAGAAAGAAAGGAGGAAGGTCAGAGGGAGAAGCAGACTCCCTACTGAGCAGGAAGCCTGATGCGGGACTCCAGGATCATGATCTGAGCTGAAGGCAGGCACTCAACCAACTAAGCCACCCAGGCTCCTCATTTTAATATAAATTTTATTTATATAAGTCTTACTTACAAATTTGTAGTCTTTGAATGGAGGAATAATATCTTCTTCATTAGTGCATGGTCAACCCTTAAGCTGTATAAAAGTATGATATTGCATAGATGTATAATAAATTTTCGTGTGAGTAAATTCAACCAGTAAATTCTCACTATATTTTTCTTTTGTCCTAGAAACAGACACTTCTTATTAAATTTTTCAAGCTTGGGCGCCTGGGTGGCTCAGTGGGTTAAGCTGCTGCCTTCGGCTCAGGTCATGATCTCAGGGTCCTGGGATCGAGTCCTGAATCAGGCTCTCTGCTCGGCAGGGAGCCTGCTTCCTCCTCTTTCTCTCTGCCTTCCTCTCTGCCTACTTGTGATCTCTCTCTGTCAAATAAATAAATAATAAAAATCTTTAAAAAAAATTTTTTTCAAGCTTACTGGGGTCAATTTATTAAGATGAATCATTTACAAACATACTACTTCTGAGTGCTTAATTCTAATTCCTAAGGGGGCACCTGGGTGGCTCAGTGGATTAAAGCCTCTGCTTTTGGCTCAGGTCATGATCCCAGGGTCCTGAGATCGAGCCCCACATTGGGTTCTCTGCTTAGCAGGGAGCCTGCTCCCCACCCCTCTCTGCCTGCCTCTCTGACTACTTGTGATCTCTGTCAAATAAATAAATAAAATCTTAAAAAAAAAAAAAACCACCTCTAATTCCTAAGCACAAAATATCATGTTGAATAAACACTTTCTTCAGTTCATATGGTGGCAATAGATAAGTAAAATAAAAACTATTCAGGTTAGAAAATGGCAAGATTCATTGATTCTTCCCACTTTACAAGAAGTTGTGGAATCTGAGTCAAAACTTCTTTTTCATATATATTAAAGACTTTAATAAGACAAGTTTAATAAGTTTAATAAGACAAGTTCCTTGTCTTTTTAGATACCAATGTAAGAAAAGCAATCCACAGCACTTACTTAACATCTTGCTCACAATAAAAGATCAGAAATAATTTTGACTTACATGACAAATTCTTCAAGAAATTAGAGAAATAAAACCCTTTACAGTTTATTTTTATTACTGTATTTTAATGATAGGCTCATCTTTGAGGTGAACTCAATCATACATTTATTTCAGGTCTAACTATTCAAATTTTCGCCTCATATTATCCAAATTTTATTTAGAAATGCCATTTATAAAATGTATGTAAGAAGACTTTCCATTAAAGCATTATACTTCTCATTTAGAAATAATTAAAAATTGTTGTGAATATTCTACTTTGTTAAGAAAGTGGTTTCCTATTTTAGCAATTTCAGGTTGTTAAGTGTTGTGAGGGTAGTTCAACTGAAAGCTGTTACTTATATAATTAATCACCACTGAAACTCAATTTGCTGTATAGTTAAATAACTTCTTTAAAGGCAAACAGTCTATAGAAAACAAAACAAATATCATTTAAAAAATAACCTAGGCATTAGGTTGTATTATATCAACATATGTATGTGTGGTTTCTCTAAGTAAATAGATAGATAGATAGATAGATAGATAGATGATAGATAGATAAATAATGAAGGGAATGTGAGGAGTAATTACTTCAGTAAGATTCCTTACTTAATATGAGTTAAGGATGGCATTTTCAAATTCAAATTGTTTCCAAAGACCGAGCAAACTAAATCTGCAATAAGAGCATAATGATAACTGATATTTTTGGTTCAGTAATAAGCATGGGATTCACCTGAGTTATAGATAATCCTGGAGAGAATTAACTTTCATTCATTAAATTATGAAGTGATAGTGTAAAATACAGAAACTATCTCTACTCTTTGAGAAGGGTGAGGCTGTTCCTTTTTGGAGGCATATTAATTCATATAATCCACAAGGGACCCATGTAACTACTGTGAAATATAATAAGTACAGTTAAAATAGGATAGCTTGATCCATTAGAACCTCCCTTCACTCCATTCCAATAATTACCTGAGGTATTTGGGGTTGGTACTTCATATGGAAATAATTCTCTACCAGTTACTTGTCCAAAGTACTATGCTACAAAGCCCATTCGAATAAAATCATAGTAGAAATTTAAATGCAAAAACCATGTAGGGGAAAATATTTTTAGAGTCATAAATAAAAAGAGATGAGGGGTATGTGTGTGTGTGTGTGTCTGTGTGTGTGTGTGTAACCTGATAAAATGGTGGCCAAAGACATATAACAAGAGGTTTACCTTTACCATGGGTAAGGGTGATGTAAGAAGCCAGCAAGCAATATTCTGTCTTAAAATATCTATAATTGATATTTCTACTCTCTCAGTTAAATTTTATGTGCTCAGATTAGCAAAATAGTCCTGATTATTAAAGAAACATGTTGGGAGAAAGATGAGGATAGAGATCTTTCTAAAGTTTCAGAATCGAGCTTTAGACTCTGAAGATGGAAATGTATTACATTTCTAATATAAAACACAAAGAATAAGATTCTGTAGTCATAATAGTTTTCATGGGTACAGTTAAACATTAAGTATTGTTCCTGCCATTTTCTGCTTCCTAGCTTTGTATCCGCTGTTTTATATATAAAAATCTTTTTATTGCATTTCATTATGCAATTAAGAAAATGTTAGCCACTGAAATCAAATTTGTATTGTTAGGTGTTTCGATTTAAAGATATTGAAACTGACTTTGCTCAAACATTTCTGTAAAGGAAATTTGTAATCTTTTCTCTATATTTTGAAGTCCACAGACACCTGCACAAATGACACAGAATTGAGAATTAATAAAATTTAATATGAATGCAGAAATTACTGATTCAATATAACAAAGGTTCTAAGTATAATTAATTGGTGGTAATAGTGACCCATAGATCTTACCTACTGAATCAAATGGTCAAGTTATGAATGTGTATGTGATTTCCTTAGGTCATTTTTTAATAATTATACTCTATTAAAGATGGTCTTGATACTAGCCAAGAATACCTGCTTTTTATATCAGTATTTAGCTTGATAATTTCACTTTTCGCAATAAGAGGTGGAGAAAGAGAATATACAGAAATCAAATTCCAGCTCAGATCCCATATTTATCTTTATGCTGTGATTATTTATTAAAGGCTATGCAAAAAATGAAAAGAATAAAGACAATGAAAAATTGAAAGGGAAAAATTATAAAATGAGCAAGACCTTCAGAAATCCTTTTTTTCAAAGTAAAAAAAGGTTAATTTTCATTCAGAAAATTAGAAAATCAAGGTAAACCAGTTAAGAGATTATGTTGCAAATTTAAGCAACTAGAGAAAACACAAAAAGCTGAAAATGGGAAATATTCTCTGGCAGCATGATTTCAGTACTATAATTTCTTTTTTCATCTAAGTAAGGTAATAGTGGTATTATATTTACCAGGTTAGTACTGGAATGACAAAATTCTATGAAAAAATTATTCAGATCCGTCAAAAACACTAGATTTTAAATGATATGTCTTCCTTTTCCTTTCCTACCACTTTTTCTTTCTATGGTGAACACCTTTTCCCTATCATTTTTCCTTTGAACTTCTCCGATTTTGTCCTGATGGCTTACTTCACTTGCATAATCTCCACTTAACCTTTAATACTGCACATCCCAAATGAAATCAAATCACTCAATTTGTCCAAGAGAACAAAGGGAAGATGGAGCAGAAAACATGCTGAGGAAATGTGTGTTAAGAATATGATAATTGAACAGATGTTAAACTACATCAGAAAAGATCAAAATGTATTAATAAATCAACCAAACAGAAATCATCCAGACAGAAAGTTAAAAGGTGTTGTTTCTACTGAGTAAACATGTCTTTCCCCCCTCATTTTTCATTCCTACTCTTAAACATTAGCAGTTCCTTAAAATGTATGAATTTCCTAAGCAATATATATAAAACTACAATCTGAGACTCTATTGCTGATATCTAAAGTGATGAATGCTAGAAATAACCAGCTGAATTAAAAAAAAAATTACCTAAGCCTGTATAATCAGAGATTGTGATCAACAAAGTTTGCACCAATTCTTAAAACATTCAAATATTTCCATACTGATTGATTTGCATAGGGTTGGCCACTGTGGCAGTTACTGGGTCCTGGCAAAGAGGCTGCGAGTGGTCACCTAGTGGCACAGGTGAAAGAATGCATGTGCTGTGTTCACCCACGTTTCCAAAAGAGCTCAACTTCCTGGGGACAGTGAAGCAGGTGACAAAACAGGCAACATTTTTGTAAGCTTTATCAAGAGTCACAAAGGTCTTTCTGAGACCAGTTATTGTGGGAAGTACTGACGTAAAGTAGGTACCATCTAGGACAGGTGGCAGAGCAACTGAGTGCCCTCTGGCTGCACAAAGTGCCAGAAGCTGGAAAATGAGAGGATAAGTACTTATTATGCAATTCACAATTCCTTTTGTCAGACTAGAGACCAGATAAGAGCTTGCTTTACCTAGTGATGTTGCTTCATACAATTTTGAAAAATCAACAAATGATTTAGAAATTATTAGAAGGATTTGATGAGTGATTTTGACTGTAACGGGTATCTTGGATAATCAGATTTCCAATATATGTGGTTCATTTTTTAAAGGTGTATTGTCTCATAGGGATGGTACCGATAACATATGGTGATTTCAATTCCAATTTAAATTAATTAAAGTGAAATAAAATTAAAATTCATTTCCTCAGACACACTAGCTACATTTCAAATGTTCAATAGCCCCCATGTGGTTAGTGGCTACCATATTGTACAGTGCAGAAACATTTTTATCATTGCAAACAATTCTCTCAGCAATGATTTAAAGATTAAAATGGAATATATTTGTATGTAATAACATATATCAATCTATATTATTGTCACAATTGTTAAAAATTTAGTATATCCTTGTTATGTAATTAGCAAATCACTGCTGGAAATGATACTACTTCACAGTAAAGAATCTTCTAATATACATGATGTGATGAGCACTGAGTTTTGCATGCAACTAATGAATCGTTGAACACTACATCAAAAACTAATGATGTACTATATGTTGGCTAACCGAATGTAATGAAAAAAAGAATCACCTATATATTTTTAAAACAAAAATAAAGAGTGCCTGTGTGGCTCAGTGGGTTAAGCCTCTGACTTTGGCTCAGGTCATGATCTCAGGGTCCTGGGATCTAGATCCACATCAGACTCTCTGCTCAGCAGGGAGCCTGCTTCCCTTCTCTCTCTCTCTGCCTGCCTCTTTGCCTACTTGTGATCTCTGTCTGTCAAATAAATTTTAAAAATCTTTAAAAAAAAAGCAATAATAAGAAGAAAACGTTTTCAAAAGTTGCTTTGTTATGCTGTGTAAATATATCTACAAAATAACTGTATTCATTAGCAGAACTCAGAATCTATCACATCATACTTTGGAAATATTAGCAATTCTCTCTCTGAAAAACAGAAGTCCTCAAAAACTTCTCAAAAACTTTCTTTTTCACCATTCAAATTACGGCCTCTGTGTTAAAAACTGTTGATCTTTATGACAGTCTAAATTAAAAAAAAATAAATAAAGTCTTTTAGCTATTTCTACATGATAAAAGCCAGTTGAAGTAGAATGTTTTAACCCTCACTAAAATACTTCGTAGCTTTATTAGAGAAATGTAACATCTGAGCTCTTTTCCTACTTCCCCACTATAGATTTATTTTCTAGTTCCCACTTACAAGCATAACAATATGCATGTATTGTTATTTGAACATTAGTTATTATCTTACATATACTAATCAGTGATATTGTATCTCCTAAAATCCTAATCATATGTTTTTTAAAATATTTTGTTTATTTATTTGACAGACAGAGATCACAAGTAGGCAGAGAGGCAGGCAGAGAGAGAGAGGAAGGGAAGCAGGCTCCCTGCTGAGCAGAGAGCCCAATGCAGGGCTTGATCCCAGGACCCTGGGATCATGACCTGAGCTGAAGGCAGAGGCTTTAACCCACTGAACCACCCAGGCGCCCCCTAATCATACTCTTTTTGATATAATAACAATAATCTATTAAATCTCACAGGGCTAATAATCATTATCCAGATAGCCAAACTTTCATTTCCATAAAAATTATTCTTTGAAGTAATCCTGATTATAAATAATTTTCCTTTTTAGAGTTTAAAGGTGTATTTGTTTTTGCCATTCCTGTGTTCAGCACAAAAGAAAATAGATATTTAATAAATTAACATCCTAACATGATATTTTAAAATCTTATTTTTAAAATCAGTGCTTTATTTTTATCAAATTCTGGTTTTAAAAATTTTCTATTTTTCCATGTATTTAATTTTTTTTCTTGATTCAATTTTTACCTCCTTTGGCTATAGAGATTATGAACCCTTTTATACAGAGTTTTTCAAAGTCATAATCACCACGGATACAGGCAATAATGAATTACTCGTTGGAGAGATAATCTAGAAGGAGAAATATCCATTCCTTTTTATGTTCTCTTTTTCTCTCCACCTTGATTTTCACCTTTATTGGTTTTGCACTGAAAGATTAGCAGGGCAAAAATGGAGACAGAATTCTAACTACTTTTTGCAACCTATATCAGAATTTCAATTTGGTGGGAAACATTAGTAGCAAAATATGCAATATTTTATATGCTTCCACGTGCCAGACTCTGTCAACTTTACATAAATTGTGTGGAATTCTTACAAAGGCACTGTAAAATAGTTTCATTCCAGCTATATATATTAGACCACTGAAACTCAAAAAAAGATGTTAGGTCCTGTACCCAGGTTGACACAGCAAGTATAGAAGAACCAAATATTCACTTGAAAACCCGTCTTTATTTCTATAAGAGGGAATCCTTAACATATATCTACAAATTTCATTTTTAATATAAAATTCTTCAAATGCATTTGAAATGATTGCTGTATTTGTCCACAGACAACTGTTCGTTTTCATCAGAAAATCCAGCATATTGTGTTGTCAAAAAAAATAAAACATACAAGCGCTAATTACTATATTTGAGGACCCTATAGTATAATAGCAGGAAGTTAAATAAGACACATCCTTGGCTTAGTTTAGGCTGAAAGAGTAAGGACAGTGCAGTCTATATTTTAAAGAAAACTACCTTCATTGGGATGCCTGGGCAGCTCCATTAGTTAAGCATCTGTCTTCAGCTCAGGTCATGATCCCAGGGTCCTGAGATTGAGCCCTGCATTGAGCTTCCTGCTCAGTGGGGAGCCTGCTTCTCCCTCTCCCTCTGCCTGACACTCTGCCTACTTATACTCTTGTCAAATAAATATATAAAATCTTTTAAAAAAATAAATAAAACTACCTTTCAAAATGCACTAATGGGTGTCCGGGTGGCTCGGTCAGTTGAGCACCTGCCTTGGCTCAGGTCATGATCCTGGTATATCCTGCATCTAAATCCCTGCTCAGTGGAGAGCCTGTTTCTCCCTCTCACCCTCCCCCCTTTCTTGCTCGCGCTCTCTCTCTCTCTGTCTCTCTCACTCTCCCTCAAATAAATAAATATATTTTTTTTAATGCACTAATGGAAGGAGCTGAGAGTCAGTCTTAATCCCCTTCCTCATATCGAAGCCAAAGAGGAGATGGGATGTTGTAAAACAGAGGATTTGTAAGGATTCCTTTGCAGAAAGTTCCTGTGACTCCATTCCACTATGTGGGAGAGAAGATAAGTGTTTTTCCTTCACCTCATGTTAGAAGAGAAAGGCCTTAAGGAGAGGACAGGGTTTAGTATGTTCCCCGTTCAGTTTCAGAAGCAGAGGCGCCTGGTTTCTAACTTTTGCTTGAGAAATCTAAGGAGAAGATGTGCTGCTGGGTCGATGTTGGGAGAGGAGTCAAGGAGAAGTGGCCCAGTGGGATCTCTTGTATCCTGAAACTTGGCTACATCAAAGGTTTTGTGACTGTTCATCAATCAAACATGTGCTACACTTAAGAACATCCCAGCATGGGTTCACCTTAGGAACTGTATAACAGAACTAACTGAAACGGTTATACAACTCATAGAAGTTAAAGTCAATTTCAACTTTTCTAGGTGCTGTAGAAGGAGAAAAGCAACCTGTTGAATTAAGAGGGCATTTTCTATGGATGCAGTTAAGACATCTCTAGAAATGATGTATCTATGAAAAATTCCCCATCCTCATACACAGGAAAGTGCCACTCAAGATAAATTCAGCTTTAACTACTCGTAGGACCTGGCAATTATGAAACTGCTGATAAAGCAAAATATTTGCTGCTTCTCTTACTTTTTTTTTTTCTCCCCCCAGCTTCAACTTTGGAGAAATAAAGCAGTTGAAAATTTTAGCAGTAAGTAACTATTTCCCTTTTCTGGACATCATTTGGCTATGTTCAGTGTTTTTTACATGAGGGGAGGATATGTACGTATAAAGTTGGACACACAGACTGTTACAGAAGACTGAATATTTCAAATAGGGGACTCAAATTGTCGTTTGTAATCTCATGCTTATTTTTATTAATTCTTATTAACCTTAAGATTTTAGCCTAATGATAGGGGAAGGAAAAAAAATTGAATTCCTAAGTTTTTAATCCAGAGGCAAAGGGATATTGGAAGACAAAGTGAAATTACTTTATGGTTGAATTCTATGAGCCATATTTTTTCAAAATATGTTACAGTAAAGTTGGGTGAAAAGAGCATAGTCTAATCTGTTATATTCTATATTTCAATATTATCTACTTCTAAAACAACATTGGATTAAAAGAGAGGTAATAAAAACATAGAGCTCATTCCTATCCTCTAACAGCTTATTTGGTTTTCTTTCTTTGTTTTTCCCCTGGCATGTGAACCAACCCATTTCAAATCAGGCTGCCAAGCAAATTCTCATTGTTTTGAAACAACTCTACTTTCTGTAAATATTTTCATGTTTCTGCCTGGTCAGGACTGAATGATTAAATTGTAAGCATGATTTGGAAGTTAGAGATCCGTGTTGCTCTGGAGTCATTTGCTAACATTTCAGGGAAGAGACATTTTCTATCCTCAGAGAGGATTTGTTTACATTCCAGAGCAAATCTCTCTTTCAATCTCTCTCTCTCTCTCTCTCTCTCTCTGGGAGACGGGCAAGAGTCGCTGTGCCAGCCACCCTGTATATGCTCTGAGTCTCCCGATGTTATGATTCCTCTCCAGTGGTACAACTCCCATTTGCCCATAGAGGTGACATCTAGGTCTCATTGTCTGGCCCCTTGGGAAACTGGATCATGAGGATCCAGTGCTATAAGATTAGTCTGTCAGCAAACACAAAGTCTGTTCTCTGATGCAGAGGTCTGGGGTTCTTCTACATGTACGTGTACAAGTGTGAGTATGTGTGTGTTTGAGAGAGAAATAGAAAGAAAGAGGGAGAGATAGAGACAGAGAAGAGGTGACAGGCTAACTGGTTAGCTTGAAAATAGGATAATATCTCAAAACCTTCACAGCTTTGCACTTAATACTCTTACTCTAATATTTATAGCCGTCTCTTTCAGTCAGTTTTCCAGGCAAACCTAGCTAAGTACTTATTTTGATTCTATCTGTTATAAACCTGAAACCATTTAATCTGTTATATTCACTCCCTTAATCCTCAAACTACTTTTCGCTTTCCTGTAATTCCAACCCATGCTGTGTCCAAGTGTACCAGCCCCTACATGTTGAATGTTCTCCCGGCATCTACCATCTATAAAAAAGATGAACACAGTTCAAAATGGTGGCTGCCATTTTAAGGGATAAACATATCACCTTGAGTGTTGCATGAGAAAAGAGAAGTAGATTTGATTTCCTTCTAAAGGAGATGAGGGGGATAAGAGTTGATTACATGCATCACAATTTAAGCATAATTTTAAATGCTGGCTATTTCTCCCATATTTCAGTTCCCCTTTTGATGGTAATCCTGAAACAGCTTGGATACCAAGGCACAGGGGCTGGATAAATGGTAAAATCAGCTCATTGTGCACAGACTTCAGGACATTCAGTTTTAATCCACTCATGGATTAGTTTACATTGTTTTATATTCTGAGCATTAGTCAGATTGAGAATCTTCAGCAGGGTGTCTGCTTTTTTGCTTCTACTTGTGAAAGCTACAGCATGAGAATCAACCACTTCTATTTTGCTCTTGTTTCTACATTCCCCCAATAATGTAGCTCTTGCTGCATGGCATGTACCATAAATCCAGTCAGAGGGAGGGCTCATAAATGGCCACTTCAATAAGCAGTTACTTTGGCTATTGCTTCGCCACTTATTAATAAGGCAGAATTCTAACACCATATACTCTGATGCCAAACATTCTTCACAGGGCTTATCTTTTTTAAGATTTTATCTATTTATTTGACAGAGAGAGAGATCACAAGTAGGCAGAGGCAGGCAGAGAGAGAAGGAAGCAGGCTCCTTGCTGAGCAGAGAGCCTGATGCAGGGCTCGATCCCATGACCCTGAGATCATGACCTGAGCTGAAGGCAGAGGCCACCCAGGTTCCCCAGGGCTTATCTTTTTGAAAGCAAAAGGGAATACTAATAATATTTCTTAAATTACTTCATGTTGACCTTGAAACACCTTATGTTTCAAAGATTGGTGAATCACACAAGTTGTCATTTGGCCCAGTTTTGTTACTTTGCTGCCAACTCACAATGGCTGTTTCCATCAGCAACTTCGCAGTTCTGTTTCTTTGTTTATCAAAGGAGGTGTTTGGAGATGATGAGGCTGTTCCATAATCTAACTTAATACGACCATGTTTTTAGCTTTTTTTAGTTTTCTATTTAAGAAAAAAAACATGTATCTATACTACCCAAGATCAAATACTTGTAGATTTGGGGGTTTTGTGTATTATTCTTGTTGTTTTTACTCTGACATTACTCCTGAGAATTATATTAATCAACTTGTGAAGAATCATGCTATTTTTCTCTAGAAGATCTATAGGGTCTTAGTTGGTTACTGATCTTTTATGCTATCCTTTTTTTTTTTTTTTTAATCATGTCATGGATTGTTAATGAGTTTCTTATTTGTCACTCTAAGAACTCAGTAATAAGGAGAAAAAACAGATCTAGGAACATTAAACACAATTCCTTCAGTGAACAAATTCATAACACTCCTCCAACTTGGTCTATATCTTAATTCTTAATTTTTAATTCTGTGTTCTCCAGGCTATATCTTTCCCACAATTGCAGAGATGATCAGCTTATCGACATTGTTCTGTTATCTGTGAAGCAAAATACTGCTTTCTGTACTTCTCATTTAGAGAGATCAGAAGCTGACGTGCAGCAAATGCCTGACATGTGATCTTTCCTACTCCATTTACATATACCCATCTGTGTCTCTTAAGCCACGTAAGTATTAATGCAGATTTTCCAGATGCTTACAGTGGATGAAAGGTTAGTGAAGCAGCAAAGCAGAAGGCGTTGTAAGCTGATTCCTCTCTAGGCAGCAGCCTCAGGATACTTCTGCTTTGGGACTTTCATACAGGGGGAAAAATACCAAAAGAAAAAGAAATTAGAGAAATAAGGAAGAAAAAAAAAATAATCCCACCTGTCTGTAGTCAGCACGGATTCTATACATATAGAGCCATTCTTTTTTTTTTTTAAGTTTATATTTTCTTATTTAAATTATAAAAAAAAAAACTTCTATAATTTCTAGGAATTTATTGTGTAATTGTATAGTCCAGAAATATTCCACTCCCACTCTTTCCCCTATGCTGTTAAGCAAACACAATTGGTCTGATATGTCTCTTGTGCCGATGGCTTTCCAATCCAATGTGGTAGGTCAAGCCTACAATGCCTCCTTCTCTCTATGCACAGCACAGAGTTTAGGCTAAGACCAAGTTGAGAGCTCCAAAAATTAGTTCATGTTGTTCTAGAAAACAAAGTTATTTTTAAAGTATTATTATATCATAAAAATACAGTTCTGTCTTTAACTTCTTTCAAAGCATTTCCATAATTCTCAAAAAAAAAAAAAAAAGAGAGAGAGAGACTGGATTTCTTCAAAATCACTGCTGGTTAAAGCGAAGGAGGCTTAAAGTAGCTGCCATTATCCTTGCAGTAGGAGACAGACTAACCCTATGTTCACTTGGATTAGGTTACTGGGTAGATTAGCAAAGAAGATAAACTTCAAACACCAAACTGTGTTTTTTTTTTGCAAAGAATGAACAAGTAAGTTATTCTTTTTATTTTTTAGAATTTCAAATGGGTCTGAAAATGAGTCTTTAGGCAATACAAACTGAATATCAAGTTTACACTTTAGTTACAAAGACACAGT
Organism: Mustela nigripes; assembly: GCF_022355385.1. NCBI lineage: Eukaryota > Metazoa > Chordata > Mammalia > Carnivora > Mustelidae > Mustela > Mustela nigripes. The sequence continues at coordinate 184,279,754 of NC_081558.1, forward strand.
TTATGAACTCTGGCAAAATGCATACAAATAACTGATATATAAATAAATATATATAAATATATAAATGAATGCAAACCTGTTTGGTAACAATTCAAATGAGCTTAATCTATTTTTTGGTAAAGATGTGATAGTGAAGATATGTTTTCAGCAATTGTTATAGAAAAATGTATACAGTTTAATATTTTACCATTCAGTCCTTTAATTATATAATTTTAAGTGGTATCTATAGCTTTAAAATAATAATGGCTTGTGAATTTCATTTTTAAAAGCATATTTATGTTATATTTTGCTATTCAGTTGCTATTCTGTTCTCTCTCTCCCTCTCTCTCTCTCTCTCTATATATATATATATAACTATGTTAGGGAAAATATCTCTTTCTAGTTAGATTCTCTAAATGTCACACTGCATATGGCATATTGCTTACCTAACTTTCGTTTAGACATTGAAATGAAATTGTTAGTATCTATGCAAAATGGCAAAAATAATTTGTGACTATCAAATATTAAAAATCAAAACCTGAATATGTGAATATTCAGAACCTGAATTGTGAATATCAAATATCAAAACCTCAAATATCATTGTTTTTTAAAGATTTATTTATTTGTTTGTTTGTTTGTTTATTTATCTGTTTATTTGAGAGAAAGCATGAGAGAGAGAGAGACAGGATAAGCAGGCAGAGGAGAGAGAGAAGCAGACACCCTCTGAGAAGAGAGCCTGTCAAGGGGCTCAATCTCAGGACCCCGAGATCATGGCCTGAGCTGAACGCAGACACTTAACTCACTGAGCCACCCAGGCACCCCTCAAATGTCATTGCTAATTAATAGTAAATTATATAAGCAGCTAGAAAAGTTATCTGCCAGGAAATTTAAGAAAGCTGGATTGTTTATACTTACTTTAAAAGTGAATGTTAAATTTTAAACTGTGGAGTTTTTGCCTGTACTTATAAAAAAATAAAAGACCAGGGACACTGACAGACACTGAGATGGAATTAAATATTCTATTCTGTGATTCAGTCTTTATATCTGTAAAATTTAGACTATATTACTTGAACACTAAAATTCTTTTAAGATGTAGATATTTAAGGATCTCTATACTTAGGATATATCTTGATTAGACTTCATTGAATCATCACTATAAAACAAAGAATATTCTCCTAATCAGATACAACAAATGTTACATCATTTTCATTATAAATTAGTGCTCAGGATGAACAAGTTATGTAAAGACATTTCTCTAGGATTATGCCATGGGTCCAAGTTACCATAAGAAGCAGTAAAGTGTAAGAGGTATACTAAAGTCTCACCAACTCAGTGCTCACATTCTGTTTTCAATCTCAGGTCTGAGCTTCCAGGCTGAGTTATAAAAGGATTAAACTAGAGTTCAGAAGTAAAATGCTAAACATGGCATCAACACTTAGGGTTTAAAACAAACAAACAACAACAAAAAAAAAACAGGAAGGAAGGAAGGAATAGAATAAAAGTTTAATTTCCCCCTTTTTCTGTTTCTCTGCCTCTGCACATTATTTCCTAGTTTTCACCATGAGATTATCTTCTATGACCAACTATAATTACAGCTCTTGATGTAATGTTTTTTTTTTTTTTTTCTCTCCTTGTCAGCATCTGCTTTAAGGAATGAGTCAGTTGAAAGAACAATTATTGACCTGATGATAACAACCTCAGTCTGGCCACTATGTCCACATTTTTAATCCTGTCGATATTCTCAAGATCTGGAATTTATTAACAAAGTATTAGACAGTTAATACTGAATAGAGTTGGAATAAGAGAGAAAGAGAGGATGAATTAACCCACAGATTGACATCTTCATGGATTGCAACCTAATCATTTCTTAAGGATATTTCTCAAAACAAAATCAACACTATGATGTGCCATATTATTATTCTAAAATTTTCATCTAACATTAGTCCAATTTATTTTCTCATATTTTGAAAGCATATTTATCATAAACTAGTGCTATAATTTTAGTGTTGTAATTTTCTTATAAATATCATTTTACTATAATTTAATTAACAAATATTTATACTTTGTTGAAGACAAGCTCTTTATAATTGTTTCCCTTTTTTGGACTACATCAAATAATATTGCCACAAATATTTTTTAAATAGTTTCTGATTATGCCCTTTATATGTAGCAATAGGAAAAAAAAAATCAAGTGGAAGGGTATGGACATTTCTAAATCTCTCTACAAATATAGACAAATGGCTATCCATAACTTATATACTAGTATAAAGTCACCTACAGATTAGTACAAGTAGTTTTATCATTTTCTCCTGTGAGTGTATATTATGTTGCCATTTCTTAATTCAGGTGGGGCATAAATTTTAAGTAACTCTACAAAACCTTTGCATTTCTTATGTAATTTGTTAAGTGGGAAATCTCTTTACCTTTCTCTCAATTTTGCTGAGAACCCAAAACTTTCATTTCCATCACAGAATTTTCCCTGTCTTAGTGATTAGAGTTTATGTACTTTTATTTATGTATGTTTCAAATATCTATTTCTAATTTACCATTAGTGCTTTAGATTAATTTTAATGTTTAATATTTAATATTAAGACAAGTGAAATACAGTATTTAGGCAAATACTTTTCAAGCCTTTATGTATCTTTTTTTTGTGTTTTTGCCTCATATTGATACTTCAATCTGAAACTCTGCAAAACAAATACCCCAAGTCACTATAGCAAATTAAATTTGTCTTGTCCACCACAAATTTAGTGATCATATCTTCAATATTAAAATTCAAAGATAAGATATAAATTTATTTCATTTTGACTTTGAAATTTTTTGCTTCTTAAGTTTATTAACAAAAATGTTTTTTTTAAAGTACCAAGGTCAGCTTTAGATAATATAGAGGTAACTTCTTACACTCTTCTTCACTTTCCCTCTTCAGTATCTTTCTTGACATCTCCTAAACTGATACCGACTACTCATTTTTTCAGAATTTGTTATTTTATTTTAAGATTTTATTAGCCTATTTGTCAGAGGGAGAGACAGAGCACAAGAGGGGGAGCAGACTTCCTGTTGAGCAGGAAGCCTGAACTGGGACTCAATCCCAGGACTCTGGGACCATGAACAGAGCCAAAGGTAGAGAGTTAACCAACTGAGCCACACAGGTGCCCCAAGAATTTATTTTTTAGGAAAAGCTTTGGGTTCTCAGCAAAATTGAGAGAAAGGTAAAGAGATTTCCCACGCACCCTGGCTCTAGGACATGCTTACCTCTCTTTTACCATCATTCCTACCAGGTGGTATGATTATTACAATTGATGAAACCTACACTGACAGATCGTAATCACCAGAGTCCATAGTTTATGTAAGAGTTCACTTTTAGGGGACGCCTGGGTGGCTCAGTTGGTTAAGCAGCTGCCTTCGGCTCAGGTCATGATCCTAGCGTCCTGGGATCGAGTCCCACATCGGGCTCCTTGCTCAGCAGGGAGCCTGCTTCTCCCTCTGCCTCTGCCTACCATTCTGTCTGCCTGTGCTCGCTCTCTCCCCCTCTCTCTCTCTGATAAATAAATAAAATCTTAAAAAAAAAAAAGAGTTCACTTTTAGTATTGTACATTCTATGGGTTTAGACAAATGTACAATGGTGTGTATCCATTATTATGATATACAGAGTATGTTCCCTGCTCTAAAAATCTTCAGTGTTCTATCTATCCATCCCTTCTCTGCCTATCCCCAAATTCTTGTTAACTTTTTTATCTTTTATTATCTTATAGAATATTGCCCAGAGTGTTCATACAGTTGGACTCAGATACTGTGTAGCCTTTTCAGATTGTCTTCTTTCACTTTCTAGTGTGCATTTCTGTAGTTTGAAAGTTATATGCCTAGATGTAGGATTTATGTCTCTTTCTTTCTTTTTTCCTTCTTTCTTTCTTTTTCTCTTTCTTTCTTTTTTTTTGGGGTTTTTTTTTTATAGTTTTTTGATATTATCCTGGTTAGTGTTCTCTGAGTTTCTTTGATCTATAGATTGGTATCTGATATAATATGGCAAAATTTTCAGTCACAATTGCTTCTAATATTTCTTCTGTGCTTTCTTTTTATTTCCCTTCAATTATTCCCATTATGTGTGGTACACCTTTTATGATTGTCCCTTAGATGATCTCTCTCTCTTTCTTTTTTTGTTTTTGTTTTTGTTTTGGTCTTTCTTTTTATTACTTTTTTTAATTTTTATTTTTTTAAGATTTTATTATTTATTTGACAGACAGAGACCACAAGCAGGCAGAGAGAGAGAGAGGAGGAAGCAGGCTCCCCACCGAGCAGAGAACACGACGCAGGGCTCGATCCCAGGACCCTGGCATCATGACCTGAGCTGAAGGCAGAGGCCCAACCCACTGAACCACCCAGGTGCCCCTCTCTTCATTACTTTTAAGTTTGGGAAGTTTCTTTCCATATATCCTCAAGCTCAAAGATTCTTTCTTCAGCCATATCTAGTTCACTAATAAACCCATCAAAACCATACTTCATTTCTGCCATAGTGTTTTGATCACTACCGTTTATTTTTTCTTAGAATTTCTAAATCTCTGCTTACATATTCCATATTCATATATGCTTTCTACTTTTCCCCCCGATTAGATCACTTAAGATATTAATCATAGTTGTTTTATACACCCAGTCTGTATTTCCAACATTTCTGAGGTGTTTAATTCTGATTCTAGCTCTGTCTCTTCAAACTATGTTATCATTTGGCATGCTCGCTGATTTTTTTTTTCTTGATAGCTAGACAAGGTGTACTGAGTAAAAGGAACTGCTGTGAATAGTCTTTTGTAAGGTGGTAGTGACATGTGGGACATGTGGAAATGTTCTACAGTCCTATGATTAAGTCTCAGTATTTTAGTGAGCTTATGAATTCACTGGACTATGAACTTCACAAATGTTTCTCAGTTTTTTCTGTTTTGTTTTGTTTTGGTTTAGTTTTCCCCCCAACTTATATGGGACAGGGTGACTACAATGGGTTAGAGTTGAATATTTCTCTCTCCCTCTATCAGTTAGGCTGTGAAAATACCCCAGTAAATTAGGCTTTGGTTAACCAATTTCCCCTGAGGGCAGGTTTTGTTAGGATGATCAGAGTGTTCTTTCATACTTCACTGTGTTTTTTTTTTTTTTTTTCCCCCTTCCCTTGCTGGAAGCCGGAAGGGATTTTTTTCCAATATTGATTGTGAGAACCTGGTTGAGCTCCAAGACATAAAACACACAAAAGTTTGAAGGCAGCCCTATGATCTGATCCCCCTAGAGTTCTTAACTCTCAGATTTGCCTGCACTGAGCCTCCATCAGTTTGTCTATTACAGTTCAGGTTTTCCCCCGACACTGGTTCCCGTGGTGACTTCTGCTTATGAGCCTCTGCTCAAGTTTAGCTTTGACTCCCTATAGTCGCCTGCTTGTCTCTCCAGTCTCAAGGGCAGCAGATTGTCTTGTATCCTCACCCTTCTTATGGACTCAAAAATAGTTGTTTACTTTTCTGTCTGTTCAGCTTTTTACTCGTTCGGAAGGAGTAGTTATTTCCAAGCCACTTTTATGTGGAAATAAGAACTAGAAGTCTATATTGTCCCTTTGTGAGCACAGAGTCAGTCAAAATCTTCATGTCCTGGGACAAATGGGATATGGAGTGTATAGTTAGCTTACATCTTGGGGCTTTTGACTAATACATGTCTTTGCAAAATCATCTGAAACCACTTTCTACCTATGGAATTGAATGTTCAGGTATTTACAAATAAATACATACCATATTTTCTTTAATTATAGAAATAAAATACATATATAGATTTGGGGAAAATATATGCTTAACAATGCAAAAATAATATCTGTATAGCTGTACACTTAGACAATTTCTTCTCAAAACCAAGAGTAGTCACATAATCACTTAGAGATTTTTTTTCCTTTTATTCTTTTTTCCTTGCCAAAATCTATCTTTCTATTTGAAAAAAATAATAATAATTTGTATTTATCTTTGCACATGATATTTTTAGAGATTTTGTTCATTTATATCCAAGTGGTCAAAAAAATGTACCCTGGAACCTTTTATTCAAAAGTTGTCTGTCGAGAGTGGTTTAATTCTAAATCTTATAACATAATATGAGCTATATCTAATATCCCTTTTCAGAGATTTTTACTTGTGAAACTTATCCTTTTTTAAAAAATTAATTTCAGGTGTGCAACATGGTGATTTGACAAGTCTGTATGCTATTCTATGCTCATCACAAATGTAGCTACCATGTGCCCCGATTTGGGGGCTCCTGGGTGGCTTACCATTAAGTGTCTGCTTTCGGCTCAGGCCATGATCCCAGGGTCCTGAATTTGAGACCTACATTGGGCTCCCTGCTCAGTGGGGAATCTGCTTCTCCTTTTCCCACTCCCCCTACTCGTGCTCCCTCTCTTGCTATCTCTCTGTCAAATGAATAAATAAAATCTTTTTTTTAAAAGTACCATTGATTTTATTCCTTATGCTGTACTTTTTATCCCCATGATTTACTTATTCCACAACTTAAAGCTTATAATTCCCATTCTCCCTTCACCCCTTTTTGCCCCATCCCCTTCATCCTTTTCGGTTTCTTTTTTTAAAATTTTAATTCAAGTATAGTTAACATGGAGTGTTGTACTAGTTTCAGGTGTACAATATAATGATTAAAATATATCCATACATCAACCAATGGTCATCACAAGTGCACTTGCTAATCAACATCACCTGTATCACTCACCTCCTCCTTTTCTTTAAAAAAAAAATTATTATTTTTAAAAATTTTTTAATTTATTATTTTTTTTAATGAACATATAATGTATTTTTATCCCCAGGGGTACAGGTCTGTGAATCGCCAGGTTTACACACCACAGCACTCACCATAGCACATACCCTCCCCAATGTCCATAACCCCACCCCCCTCCCCCCAGCAACCCTCAATTTGTTTTGTGAGATTAAGAGTCACTTATGGTTTGTCTCCCTCCCGGTTCCCATCTTGTTTCATTTATTTTTTTTTTTAAGATTTTATTTATTTATTTGACAGAGAGAGATCACAAGTAGGAAGAGCAGCAGACTGAGAGAGCAGGGGAAGCAGGCTCCCCACTAAGCAGTGAGCCAGACGTGGGGCTCTATCCCAGGACCCTGAGATCATGACCTGAGCTGAAGGCAGAGGCTTAACCCACTGAGCCACCCAGGTGCCCTGACCTCATCCTTTTCTTATAGAAGTTCATAAGTCATCTTTAAATGAGTTATATCATATATCTATTATATAGAACAAGTGTCTCATGTCTTCAATTTTTTTAGCTGTTTCTCCCTATTAACTTTAGATTACTATTTTTTAGTTAAAATATATTGCTATATTTTTCAAAGTATTCATTTATTTTGTTGAAGGATTTTTATGTTATCAGTTTGTTGAATTCTGGTTAGAAATTTATCCACACAATTCTGGTTGGTAAAATAATTGGCAAATTTTCACTTTATTGTGTTCATTATGAGGGTTTCTAAATATTGCATTGATTCTTGGGTGTTGATTCATTGTTAGGTTTTACATTATAAAATTTAGTTTGCTTTACCATTATTTTCCCCCAAGATTCAAGAATTGTATTAAAATTATATTTTGTGCTATTTCTCTTTCCTTCATTCCTTAAAATTATTTTTTATTAGCCTGGTAGTTTTATTCAGTATTAAGCTTTATAAAATATTTTCTTTAGAACTATGTCTATTTCACTATATTAAAAATATTTTTGTGTTCTGCAACAATTTTTGTTTTAAATTCCTCTAGTATTACTATTTCATCTTTAACTTTATGCCTGTATGTATTTGTTTTACTTTTGACTTTTTTTTTTAATTTTTTATTTTTTATAAAGATGTATTTTTATCCCCAGGGGTACAGGTCTGTGAATCAACACTCACCAAAGCATATACCCTCCCCAATGTCCATAACCCCACCCCCCTGTCTCCCCACCCAGCAACAACCCCCCCCCCCCAGCAACCCTCAGTTTGTTTTGTAAGATTAAGAGTCACTTATGGTTTGTCTCCCTCCCAATCCCATCTTGTTTCATTGATTCTTCTCCTGAATGGATCAAGAAGATGTGGTATATTTACTTTCAACTTTTAAAAACTTTCTGTGCCCCTTCAGTTTAGATCTATCTTTTGATAGCATCATATTTTCCTATTTTTTTTTTTATTTTCTTGGTCAATAAATAGTAGAACATTGAAAATGGGCTTTCAGGAATTCTGGAAAACCACAGGCATAGATATTTTTTGAAAAACAACTAGTCATGGATTCTATTTCTTCCTATGGAAAGATAATGTGAACTTATTATGTCTGAAATTCTTTCAGGGAATAGGACATAACCATATTTATAAGCAATCCCTTAAAGGAAAGCATTTAGGTGTTTAGTATAAATTCTTCCAGAATCATAATTTAAGTACCAAGCGGTATGATAACAATGAATATTTCTAGGAGTGTGAAAACTTCAGGTCGTTGGTCACACTTAGGGACTACAAACCAAAGGAAACCACCCAGATTATGTTACATCTACTCTTACTGTTTGTGAGCAAACTGTTTCTCAACTGATACTATATTATTATATTATATCATTTTTGAATTGAAAACTATATGAACATGCAATGGTTGGATATAAATGGTTTCTTCTTGCCAATCAGGAAACTGCAAAAATTTTGAATTATTTGCATTTACTCAGATTACTTATATGATTTGGTTTTATTTTATCATGTTATCCTTTCTTGATATTTCTTGGACTGTATAGATATTTTTATTTGGCCTTGTCTTCTTCTTCTCCTTTCCTCCTCCTCCCACTCCCCTTCCCATCCCCTTCCTTCTCCTTCATGTCTTCTGCTTCTACAATTCCAGGAGACACTACTACCATTTTAATTTTAATAGCAGGCATGTGTAATTATTTGTATTAAAATTATGAATCAATAATAGTATTGGGTCCCATAAGGGCATTACATTACTAAGAAGTCTAAAATTATAGACTCCAATAAGGCAAGAACTCATATTGTAACTTCCACTATAACAACTAAAATAAATAAACAACAACAAAAATAAATAACCCGATTAAAAAATGGACAAAGGACTTGCATAGACATTTCTCCAAAAAGATACATAAATAAATGGCCATTGAGCATATGGAAAGAAGGTCCACCTAACTTATCATTAGAAAAATGTAAATCAAACCATAAATGATATATCAGTTCATACTCATTATGACGGCTATTCTCAAAAACAAAACAAAACAAACAAAATCCAGGAAACAACAGGTGTTGTTGGAGATGTGGAGAAATCGGAATCCTCTACATACTGCACGTAGGAATAGATAATGGTGCAGCTGCTGTAGAAAATGGTACGGTGGTTCCAAAAAATATAAACATAGAATTGCCACATAACCCAACAATTCCATTTCTAGATATGTACTCAAAAACACTGAAAGCAGAGAATCAAAGAGATATCTGTGCATCATTGTTCATTGCTGCATTACTCACAATAGCTCAAAGGCAGAAGCAATCTGGGTGTCTGTCTCTGACAAATGTGTATGTGAAATATAGTATATATACATACAGCAGAATATTATTCAGGCTTGTAAAGAAAACATTCTAATATATGCAATAGTATAGATGAACCTGTTATGTTATCTGATTACACTTATATTGATACACTTATTTGATAAACTTATATAATACACTTATATTTGATTTTAGAGAGACAAGGCTGAGTGAAGGTGGCCAGGGAGGAGGGGAGAATGGGCGTTATTATTTCATGAATAGAGTTTCAGTTTGGGGAGATGAAAAAGTAAAGATGGATGGCGGTGATAGTTGTACAAATGTGAATGTATTTAATGCCACAAAACTGTACACTCAAAAATAGTTTAAAAGATACATTTTATGTTATGTATATGTTTTCATTATGTTATGTGTATATATATATATATATATGTTTTCACAATAATATATAAATATATATAACATACATAATATATGTTATATAATATATTATATATGTTATATGTTATATAATATGTTATATAATATATATTTATGTATGCTATATATTTAAGTATGTGTATATATATATCACTTGGTATTTAGGTAGAATTAAATATATGATCATAGGCTCTAGTCAAATTTCTGGTTTCTGACAAAAAACCTGTTTATTCTGACTTATGGACAGAAGAAGGAATTCTTGGTACTTCCTTATTCTCTTGAGAAAATACAGTGGAAAAATCAATATTTAAGTAGTCTTTAATCAATTCCTTATTGAAAAAAAATCATGGCTAAAATGTGTCAACCACACAATGCATGATTTCTGTGGCTTTTCCTGACCCAACCAATTCCTTTTCCTAACTTTGCAACAATGGATGCTTTGTGCTCTTATTTTTTCCTGCTGCTAAAAGGTATGTGGCATTTATGATAATTATAGTGGTAAAATGAATATTTAAAAGGAAAAATGGAGGGCATTGGGGGTCAAAATGCTCTTAGCCACCTTAAAAGTAGTTTTCAGTTTTTTATTGGTAAAGACTGTATCAGAAGTAAATGTGAATAAGATTTTATTGTTCCCCTTAGTGTCCTTCCAGCTGTAGTTCTAGCTCTTCATCAAGGCTAAAGGGTGAATCCTTATCAGCTACAATGGACTTATAAGATAATAGCTTAATTTAGGGTAAAGTTACGGTATTTTTCTAACACATTGTATTTCACAGTGGGAAGTTGTGAAGAGCTGAGCTATAAAGCTTATATAAATTTATTTCTTTCCTGATGCATTTTATCTGAATAGATCCTTATTTTAAAATTAAACTAGAAGGAACTACCTGCTTGACATGATTTTTAAAATAACAAAAAATCAACAGTATTTTGCTATAATAACTTATTCTTAGAACTTTGGATATTTACCAATTATTTACCTTTAATCTTATTTTCAGAATTCATGTTATGTGTCAGTATATTGGGAAGGATTGTTGAAAGTAAGTCAATTCCTGGGCTTAGAAAAAGATGAACACTTTGTATCTGTATATAGAGGTACTGCATTTATGGCATAATCTTCCAACTTGACTATTGACCCTTGAAAAAAACTCTGAGCTAAGATTTTCTGTAGGGACACCCTCACATTTGGAATTTTTAAGCCATATTTAAAGATTAATGATTTTCTAAAAACAGAATAAGTTTCTATATACCCAAATAATTAAGGTGGGACTGCCACATATATCATTTATCCATGAAAATATGCCTTCTTCACATCACTCCTCTTGTCACCAATATGACGCTGTATGTGGGACATGAACTGATCCTTCTCTCTATTCATATATGCATACTTTGCCTTCTTTTCCTTTTGAACAGGCATTGTAATACACTAATCCATAGCTAAACTGAAAAATGTAACAATAGATTATTTGCTATCCTTTAGTGGGTCACATTTTAATCAATCCTGTAGCAGGATTCATCAGTTCATGCGTTCATCAGTTAAGGCATTAGTTCATGCGTTCATCAGTTAAGGCAAAACCCCTTGTCCTGTAGAACTGGGAGAACGGGCATCCCTTGATTCATAGCACATAGGGAGCTGCCACAGTCTAGCTTCCCACTCTGAAGCTGCCTTTTGAAAAGGAGAAACATTAATATTCTCGTGGAACAATAATTATCACCTTCTGCCAATACAAATACAAATGTGCCATCCTGCTATTCTGAGTCTGTAACAATACCTTGGACACTTGTAAGACAGCTCACCTTCCCACACGGAGGAATGAATCAGATTCACTGTATAGAGGTGATTATCCTTTTCTATATTTTGCTCTACTATCATTTAAGTCTAAGGTTATCACATATCCTCCCTGTCATTTTTATGTAGGAAATCCTCAGTGATAAGTTGACAAAGTTTGACAACACATTTACCTCCGTGGTTACTATCATTCATTCTACTGAATGCTCTGTCTTTATTGTGGAGATATATAGGTAATTGCCTCCTTCTGGAAGATTTTGCAAGATAATCTTGCAGATATTGGACAAAAAATCACAAATGAGATTTCCTCGTCTGAACCACCTGCTCTCTCAATGTTACTTTAGAATCATCCCTTATATAAATATGACACTTTTTTAATATGTTACAGAATGCAAACTGGTAGATGAAATCTTCACAAAAATTGGAAGCAGCATATTTGAAACAGTTGTAGTTATAGATTTTTAAAAATACACATAAAATAATCATTAGGTTGAAAAAGAACACAAAATATTCATTTCATCCTTATCATTTCTGAATATGTTTACTTTATTAACAAACTTATAAGTTTTTAATAAAGCAGTAATTTTGAAAACTTCCTTAGCTTCTCTTACTGTTAAAGCATTTAGCAACATAAGAGTTGAATGAAATGTAGTTACTCTAAATAGCACATCATTTCAAATATGGCTATTTATTTGTTATCTAAACAGACTTCTTCAAGTAGCTTCAAGGTAAATGTTAGAACATATGTATTTCTAACCTTAGCTCTTTATTTTATTTCACACATTGTATTTTACCTACTATAAAACAATCATAACATATATTCTAGCTCTTGGAATCTCAGAGTTGCATTTTAAACTCAGACTAATATTTCTATCCTTTGTGATCAAAATAATTAGATGGACCAGTTCTTTGTTTGCCTGAATTTTTTGATGATTTAGGATAATTGAATGTTAAAATAATTAAGTCAGTTGTGTTAAAAGCTAAATCCCACTATTAATGTAACTGGTAAATAAACTGAGAAAAAAATTTCTCACTTGTTGAGAGAAACTGAGTTCATAAGGTTCATTTTGGGGATTAGGTCTCAAAAAGTTTTTTTGTCTTTCTTTCTCAGCATGGAAAAAAACTAAATAGCACATCATTTCAAATATGGCTATTTATAAATACATATATGTGTATATATATATATATATATACATACATATGTATGTATATTTATGTATACATACATATATATACTATATATATATTTATATATATAAATATATATAAATATATATAAACATACTCCCACCAATATTATAAATATATATACATACGTATATATGTATATATGTATATATATATACATACGTATATATGTATATATATACATATGTATGTATGTATATATATTTATAATATTGGTGGGAGTATGTGTGTTTTATTATATTTTTTAGTTCAGTTTCATGAATGGAATGTTATTATAAAGTTATAATAAACTTCTCTTAGCTTTCTCACTCAAATGACATCCCCTTGAGACTTGTCCGCCACCTGATAAAATTGGCCCTAATCTCCATATTTATAAAATAAACACAACCATTTGTTTTTTCCCACCCCACACCTATCACCCAACCAGAACTGATAGGGTAGGGACCAAAATCAATATAAGCCAATCAGATTGTCTTTCCAAGTAAATCAGAATTAGAATCCTGCTACTTAATGCCAAGTCCCATGACTGAGAGATCAGAAGGTAAAAGTAATCTGGGTTAAAATGATATTGAAAAGTGGGGCACCTGGGTGGCTCAGTGGGTTAAGCCACTGCCTTCGGCTCAGGTCATGATCTCAGAGTCCTGGGATCGAGTCCCGCATCGGGCTCTCTGCTCAGCAGAGAGCCTGCTTCCCTCTCTCTCTCTGCCTGCCTCTCCATCTACTTGTGATTTCTCTCTGTCAAATAAATAAATAAAATCTTAAAAAAAAAAAAAAAAAAAAAAAATGATATTGAAAAGAGAGTCAAAAGTTAAGCAGAAGTAAATTGAGAACCGTCACTATGAGACCGTGTGAAGGAAAAGAAAAAGTAATTGGATCCAGATTCTCTGGCTCCTATTTCCTAGATGTATTTCCATTCCTTTTCATTTCCTCTTGTTCTCTCTTGTGCAAAAATGTAAGTTTATATATTGCTTTATAATAATTGAACTGCTCATATTTTTTTTAATAATGGCACAGATCATAGTCATGACAATTGTGATATATTTTATCACTTTTTGCTTAAATTTCCATTTTTGTTGAGTAACCATTCAGAAGAATTTTTTTCTTTCATATTTCTCAACCTTCTACCTGACAGTGATTAAATGTCAAAGGTTCCTGACATGTTGCTTGGTATTGAAAATGAAGCCTATGAAGCTGATGGTTATTCCAGTTATTTAAAAGATTTCCACTTGTGAGATTTTCACATAATCCAGTCAGGTAACTTGTCTTACAAATTTCTGCATTTTTTTTTTCTCACTAGAAAGTTCCTGGGTTAATCTTGACATCCAGCGCATCTCGGCTGTTTGTCATCCACACAATGCTTTGGGACTTTTCTCACAGAGTCTGGATATTACAAATCCAAAGTAGTTTGGCTTTCAAGGCTCTTAATTCTGCTATGATTTTCAAAAGATTATCTGACATTTTATCCTTACCAATACCAGTCTCCTCTTGAAAGCAATGCTTAGAGAATTCTGCGGTTACTCTCAGAAGCATTGATGAAGTGTTGGTGTTGTGGAAGGACTCAGGGAATGGAGAATAAATATCATCTCAAGAAGTTATCTTCAGGGCGCCTGGGTGGCTCAGTGGGTTAAGCCTCTGCCTTCCGCTCATGTCATGATCTCAGGGTCCTGGGATCGAGTCCAGCATCGGGCTCTCTGCTCGGCAGGGAACCTGCTTCCTCTTCTCTCTCTCTCAGCTTGCCTCTCTGCCTACTTGTGATCTCTGTCAAATAAATAAATAAAATCTTAAAAAAAAAAAAAAGAAGTTATCTTCAAGTATCTTCTAGTGCATGTATATCATTATAAATTTGTTCAGACCCATAGAATGTACAACATCAAGAGTGAATTATGTAAACTGTGGACTCTGGGTGATAACGATGTGCCAGTGTAGGTTCACATGCGAGTCTGGTGGGATATGTTGATAATGTGAAATGCTAAGCATGTGTGGAGGCAAGCGTTATTTATATGTGAGTTTCACTACTTTCCACTCGATTTTGCTATGAATCAAAACTGCTTTAAAAGTAAAGTATAGTAAAAATTTAATAGACTTAATCTTATCACTAAAATTAAATGCACTCATCATAAAGCACAGAGCCTGGCACATAGTAGTTATTCATTCAATGTCTGGTGGTAGGCTAGAAGCATAAACAAATTGATGGATAAATTAAAGTATAAATAAAGATCAGACAAACACAGGAATAGGTTCAAGAAACAGTCAATAATTTTAGTAATGAAATAAAAAATTAAGTATTTTATTTGTAAAAAGTAAATGGACAGACCACAATAAAAAAAGAAAAGAAAAAATGATAGGGTGAAGTAGAAGGAAGATGATTCAGTATAGCATCTTTCCTGGTGAAGATGTTTAAATCTGTTTCCCAAAGCCAAAAAATAGTAGGTGACATTAATCTGTATAGATGTATTCCACTCAAATAATTTATATCATTAAATCTAATTCCCAAGTTGCATGAGTTCAGAGATTTTCATTTTATATTTAACACAAAGTAGAACATTCTGAACACAAACACACACACAAAAAGTAAATGGACAGAGTAGAAAAAAAGCGCTCTCAATAATTTCTAAAACATTATTTCATTTAAAAATGTGTTCTTTGATCCAATTGGTCTTCAAGTCCCTTTCCAACTTCAACAGTTTGTTATCGAATTATACTTAAGTTTGGGTAAACAGCAGAAAATTGTAAAACAGATGTAAGTCTTACTCTCTTGAATTTTTAATTTTGTAAAATATTTTAATTTTTTAATGCATTCAGAATTAAGTTTTACTCAGTGGATACAGAATCCATGAAGATGATTATGGAGAGAACTAGTGCTGGCAATGAAGATGGGACAGAGAGCTGAGTTACATCATTGCTTCCTTTTGACATACCTTGGTAACTTGCTATAAAAAGAACAAATAAACTATTACCTTCTTTTCATAAAATCACCATTGAGGAAGCCCTTTCCGTAACGCATTTCTTCTCTATCATCCCAGCAGCATGATGCTTTAGAAGATCCAAAAGCAATTATGTCACGTTGGCAAGAGTATCAAGACCATTCCACCTTTAAGGAGAGGAGGACAAACATATTGTGAACCTATGGTTGAGCAACCAGTGGTCATTGCCACAGCAATGAAAATGTTGTTAACAGCCAGTATCAAACACTGTGAAGCCGGTGTTGTTTTATATGCATACACTAGTATTGAGTTCAAGTCTTTTTTTTTTTTTAATTTGTTTATTTCTTATATTTAGAAATATGCCTTACAAACTTCTACATGACTGGATAAGGAATACTCTATCTGCAACTTGTAATATACCTCAGGGCTTTTTCTGATTTTCAATCACAAAATATTGTTTTCTTAGAATTTTTTATATTGAGATTAATGCATTCTGAGACTGAATTGACAAACAAAAAATTGACCATTATAGTTACAAAGGGTAACTATTAATTTAACTATTATTGTTCATCAACTGAAGCCAAATTGAAGCATTTGCTCTTCAGTAAAAAAAGGCATCCATGTCCTAGTTTGCCACACTATACCTCAAAATTCAGGAAGGTTTGTTTATCTCTCAATTTTATAGCTTTACCCTGAATATTCTACCCCATTTTCAACTCTTTTTATTCATCAGCTTTTCTCAGAATATTTTGGTGTATCACATTCTTTACAAACATTTATTTTTAGATCCTAATTTTTTCAGAGCTTGTCTATTTTCACATAACTCCTAAATTTATCTTTCTTCTGTCATATTTTTGGCCTTTTCTATTCAGTTCAAAATATTGAGCTGCAATACATGTCAGTAAGGCAATAGCTTGAACATCTTTTCTCTTTTCTATCATTTATTATCTTTCTTCCTAAAAAAAATTAATTTTACTCTATCCTTAACCTTAAAATCTACTCCTTTATAAAGCAAATTTAAAAATATATGACTTTTTCCTTATCTCCCAATATATAATTTCCTTCAGTAATTTGGGCAGTTTCAACTCTGCTTGCCATCTGGCTGTCTTTCCTCTGTATTTTGGAATAGTTAAACAAAGTTTGTAGGATGTAGATTGCAGTATAATGAGCAACCATATTCTACAGTTCAGGATAATACAATTCTGTATTCAACTATTTTATAAAGAAATTTAGTTACTGAAAAAACTCTGCCCATACATTAACAGACACAAGAATCTTGTGATTCTAGAATGAATCAGAAGATGATTTTATGAGTGGACATGGTGTTTATCCCCCATCATTAAATAAGAAACTTTTGTCCTTTTATCTTTCTCTTAATTAGATTATGTTTACCCCACTAACCGTAGCTATAAATATGTATATAAATAGAATATCTACTTCTTTGTGATAAAGCATTAAATTAGCATATTCTTATAAAAAGAAATAAAATTATAGTGCTTAGAACTGCTACAATAGTCTCAGACTCCCACTCAGCTCCTCCAAGCTAATAAATGATAATATTCTTTTTTAAGTTGGTTCAAGCTACTGCTACGACTTTCAAAGTGTGATATATCATATTTTAGAGGTAATAGGAATTTTTTTGTTATTACAAACTAAAAGCATTTATAAAGAATGTCATTCTGTCCCTCTGCAAAGCTTATTGGTTATATTCTTGCTATTATTGAAAAACAATGGTTATACTCTTTTACATTTATTTTGATCCCACTGAGCTACCTGTTTGAACAATAATGCTTTCTTGAATCTCATTATTAGATGATGTGATTGTGATACTGGATTTCACTGAGATAATCAACATAAACATTGCTGGAATTTATGCATAGTTTATACTCCTGCTGTTTTTAAAATGTCATAAAAATAAAAATTTTGCTTACAGTATGATGTTATATCTAAAAATAAGCCAATACCAAGCACTTTTAAAACTTTTATTAAATAATTTAAGAATATTTTTTTCTTCTCTTCATAATCCCTAGATAAGGTGTCTAGATAAACAAAATTATATGAGATATACTATGCTCTATATTACTGTTCATTAAATTCATGTATAAATCATGATAGCAAATCCCAGGTAAAAATTAACTAGATATGTCATTTTATTTTTCTCATGTGTCAAGTTAAGCATTTATATATTTAGACATGTGTATGCTCTTGACTTCTGTTTCCCTCCTCTCAGCTATTTCTTACAGAAAGTGCAAAGATGTATAGGTTATAAAATCATGGGTGTCTGTCCATTAAATTTAACATTTTTTTCCATTTTGAATTTCCTCTATCCTAATGAAGGGCCTCAAGCAAACAATCTGAAGTAACTTCATACTTCTAAATTTGTTGTCTAGGCATCTAGAAATAATCTCTAGAATTTTTAATAGGAATGTGCTTTGCACTCCTTCGAAAAAAATGGTGGAACATGCTTAACATGGTAGTCATGTTCATTTTCATGCCACAGGTTTACCCTACAAGTATATAGTTTGATTGTAAAGAAAGGACATTAGGAAACTTTCCTCTACTGGTTTGCAGAGTTCCTTCTCTTGCTGAGAGAGGGAAAAGGGGAAGGGAGAGAGAAGGAGTGGTGAGCACAGCATGAAACTGGTGTCAGAAAGGTTAGAACTGTACAACATCCAGTTATAAGTGCCCACTAGAAAAACCTGTAAATATTCTATGTTATTGACAATGGAGCCACAAGCATGTATAGCAGTATGGGATTTGTATGGGATTTGATGGTGAGCAGTCTGTCAAAGTGACTAATGAACTCAGTTCACTGAGTGTTCCTTAAGTTTCTAATAACCCCAGGACTGCAGGAGGCCTTCCCACTGTTTTGTCCCTGATGCTGCCTAGCTATATCCCTGTGTCAACCTAGTTTTGAAACAGCTGCCTCTCCACAAGAAATTCAATTACCTCAAGACTTTTGTAGGAACACTGAAGATTTTGGAAACAGTGGGGAGGAATCCCTGGTGTAGCAATCAGCATTATATCATCTGGCTGCCCCTCCAATGCTCTTTCTTAAACCCCTACCGGCCCCATGCCCCAGGTCCTAATTCTTCTCATTGTATTATGCAGAGTTCCTTCTATCTTGCCTGGCATCCTGGCAGTCAGCCACTCTTAGTTCTATATTTCAACCTACATGCCAAGGAAGTTTATTAAGGCTTAGTCTCCATATTGGCAGGTGCCTCCGTAAGAGAAATTATCAGGGCAGCTCATCAGAAAAATAACTTTGTTCAATTCTTTATATAAATAAACATTTGATTCAAAATATATCTAGAATCTGATCTCTTACAATTTCCACATCGCATTTGTAATATTGTGATTTATAACAGGAAATATGTATTCGGTCTTCCTACGTGTTCCTGGCACAGAGCTCATAAAACTCTTGAAATTTCCTAAGTGATAAGAGAAATAAAGGCACCTTTGTTGGATTAACAAGGTGACTCAGGAAGTTCCTGAGTAACCTAAATGGGGCTGGCTGACAAAGAGAAACAAATTGATGAATAGAGGGTTGGAGCTTTCAGTTTTACCCCCTCCTAAGGTAGGAGAGAGGTTGTGGAGGGCCTGAGGTTCAGTTCAAACATCAATGGCCAACAATTTAATTCATCATGCCTAGGTGATGAAGCCTCCATAATCACCCAAAAGATGAGGTCTGGAGAGCTTCTGAGTTGGTTAACACATAGAGATTTGGGGAGAGGAGCATGCTGAGAGGGCATAGAAATTCTCCTACCTTGTCATATACATCTCTTTGATCTGGCTACTCTTGAGTTATATCCTCTCATAATCCTCCAGAAATCTACTAAGTAAAATGTTTCTCTAACTTGCAAGCTGCTCTATTAAAGTAATCCAACCCAAGGACGACATTGTTGGAATCTCTAATCTATAGCCAGATGGTCAGAAGCACAAATAGTAATGTGGACTTGCAATTGATTTCTGAAGTGGGAGTAGAGAGTGGGAGCATCTTGCAGGACTGAGTCCTAAATCTATGGGATCTGATGCTATCACCAGGTAGACAGTGTCAAAACTGAGTTGAATTGTAACACTTAACTGATGTTTGAGAACTGTTTGGGGTGGGGGGAAAAAATATCACACAACAGAACTGGTGTCAGAATCCTAACACTGATCCAAGCTGCCATCTATCTTTCCTGAAAAGTGATAAGCATCTTCTCACTGCTTTGCTTGCTTCTACTTTTGCCCCTGAACCACACACAGCAACCTGAGGGTCCCTTATAAAGCAGAAGACAGGCTATGTCCCTGCTGTGTTCAAAATGTCACTTATCGTCCATCTCACATAGAATAAAAGAAACTGTCTTCACTGTTCTCATTCTCTTCACGCTAGCTCATGCCTATGTAGCAACTTTTAGCACCATCAAACATATCAACCCATCAGGGTCTTTGGATTGCCTAGAATGTTTTTCTTCAACACATCTGCATAGGTCACACACTCACTCTTTAACTTGTTTCATGCCTCAGCTCTGTGTCACCTTAACAAAGAGAACTCCAAAAAACAGCAAGCAATTTCTCACCCCTTATCAGCAAACACACTTAAGAGTACACACACATGCTCATATTCCAATCTCCCTTAATGTTTTCGTTTTCTCCATAACATTTCTCATCTATCCATTATTTCTGGCATCTTAATATTGTACTGACTTAAATCTCAGATTTATTTCTTTTGCATATAGGACATAAAACATTCTGCAAAGCATGCAACTTATATTTTATTTATTCATTTACTTTTCCAATTTCTTAATTTCTGTTTGCCTCAGTTTATTCAAATGTAAAATAGTAAAAAAATTAGTAACTGCCAATTATAGTGTTCTAGGTGATATAAATTCAAAAGGTATATTTATGTAATTGGCTTAGTGCGTAGAATTGAGATAATTACTAATCAATATTACCTATTGATATTGTAATTTTCTTGAGAACAGTTAATTATATAAAGACTAAAATATAGAAATAATAATACCGCTGCTTCTATTAGTAGGTATTTTTAGGTCTTAAGAAGCAGAGACCGAGATGGGTATTCCTATTGAGGAAATTAACTGGAGGAAATCTCTCAGGAGAAAGAGTGAGGAAAGTAGGACAAAGTATATGTGGGTGTGTGTTGGAGGGGTTGTTAAGTAATGTGTTATCTGCTCAGCTATAGCTGAGTTCCCACAGGAACCTCTGATCCAAAAATTACACCACAGAGTTCTATCTAGATGCAAGGTGGCCAAATATTTGTACCTCATGACAGGCAAGCATGACCAGAGGAGACACAGGGTGGGATGGGGCTGGGTGTGCAGGGGAGCTCAAAGGGAATGTTTCTTGGCAAGGAGGCCCACCTTCACAACACTTGTGAGTTTTTAGTGACCAACATTCACAACTCCTAAGGGATGGATGTACCCCTGTTAATGGGGTCTCGGTAAGGTTTTTTTTGGGGGGGGGACGGTAACTGTAATTTTTAATTGAAAAACAAACATACGACTTTGGATTTGATGCAAATTGTGCCATAAGCAGACTTTCTTTAAGTGGCTAAACAAAGTTTAAAAAACAAGAAACAATGAAAGAGAATGTTTCTGGTATCAGAGCAACATACAAAAAATAGTATCTAGTGGATAGTATACCCATTTTGCAATAGCGTAGCTTATAAGTAAATATTGTTGACTGTCTATAGTCCACAACGTTATACTTCAACCCCATGCTGATCGTCTGTAAAGAAGCTACTTAAAACTTAGATGTTCCCTCATTTAACTAACTCGGTCTTGGTCTGGTGAAGTAGGGTTTAGATATGTCCATCGCAAGCCACAGGCAACATGTTATTTGACCAATTTTCTAAAATGAGTTTTCAGGACAATTCCAGTAAGATAAGGAAAGAAACATCCACTGCAACGTTCAAAAACTTATCATAATTTCAGATATTCAAAATAACTGGCTGCAGAGTTTGAAATTCACTCACAAATGGGACTCCATATTTGTTTCAGTAGTGATAATGCATGTCCTTTCTATTCTCTTCCTACCTTGTAATTGAACTCCAATTTTAGATTGGTGATCACACTCAATTTTGTGGCCTCCCAGGAATCCCTGAAACTCATAGAGCATGCTGTGGGATGGTGATTGATTTCTTTTAGTTTGTTTATCTGAAATTTCAAGGAGATTAACAGATGGAATGTCAGATTCAAATGAAGCTTTATTGCTTCAAGCAAAGGAGCAGCAATTAGATTGTTGTCTAAGTAGATTAACACTCTGAACCCCTACCTGCTCCAAATACTTACCACTAGGACAGCAACTATAGATTCTAGGCAGCCGAAACAGCAGCCAAAACATCTTCAGTCATTGATAAAACTTTTTATCCTTGAATTATACTTTCTGTTGAATTCACCTGCCAATAATAATAGCTCTTCTTATACTTATTGCCCAAATAGATGCTGAATAGAATAAATTTTAAAGATTTTGATGCCCCATGTTAAAATATGATAAACTAAGAAACATTTAATGATTAAAGTGTCAACAAATGCAATGCAGACCATAAAGCACCTGATGTAGCAAATAAATAATAGGAATAGTCCCTGGGTTATTGAGAGCTCGGACTATTTTTTAAAAGGTACATCTTAAATAATTAAAAATCCACTAGATTTAGTATCTCATGAACCTCTTCCTGACTCAAGCTTAGTTCTTCAGTCTTACAGAAATGGATGTAGTGAAAAGGGTTTTAACAGCCAAACATACAATAGTTTGTAGTCCTGTGTATTTTAAATCACTTCTACATAGACAACCATTCTTTCTGTGATATACAGACCAGCAATTCACGCTGAAGAAACCTATGACACCTTCCTCTCAGACAGGCATACTCAAGCACTAGGAGAAGAGGAAACAACATAAAATACCTGAGAATAATTATTTTTATACACTTGATAGAATTATATACTTGCTAAGTACTGAATTCAAAGTGGCTAACAATATACAGTGTATTTTAGCACTGTTTCTCAACCTTAGCACTATTGATATTTTTGGCCAGATAATTCTTTGTTGTGGGAGGTTGTACTGTGTGTGCATTTTAGGGTGTTTTGCAACATATCTGACCTCTACCCTCTAGATACTAATGGGAGAACCCATCTTTCCAAGTTGTGACAACAGAAAGCACCTCCAGATATTGCTAAATGTCCCATGGGGGCAAAATCTCCATTTGAGGACAATTGCCTTATAATGTGTTGTATTTGACAACAGATATAAAATCATGTTAATTATTGAGGACACAAAAGAGACAAATCACGAACTCATCAGTACTCAGCCATATTAGTGTTACCACAAGGCTACGCGAGACTCTTTGCAGCTGAAAGTGTAGTATTAGGCAAACCGAACAAAGAAAACTGGGTTGTAGAGAAGGCACATGATAAGAAGGTTAAGCTATTTTCCGGTCATGAATACATGAAAATACCCATATTCATATATTTGCTGTGAGTAAGAGAGTCCTTTATCTCTGACCCAGGAATGGTATGTATTTCTTTCAGCATACAACCTTGATGCTGCTTTTCTACACACGTTCTTTCTCAGGTATTCAAGTGAAGTGACTACTGTCCCAGACTTTCCATTTTAGCTCTGAAAATTCCACATGTAAGGAGGTTCTAGAGAAAACAGAACAGTTATTCACACTACAACACATATGAAAATGTATGTTTTTTGTTTGTTTTCTTTCTTGTCCTTCTCTCTGCTTTCCTTTCCTTTCTCTTCATTCTTCCTTTTTTCTTCTTTTCTTCCTTTTTTCCCTTTTCTATCCTTTCTCCTCTTTCATCTATCTCTCTATTTTTATATCTTTCTTTCCTACTTTCCTTTCTTTCTTTCATTCTACCATTGTTCAATTAGGACTTTAAAGATTATAAAAAGAAGGCACCAAAGAACCAGTTTCAAATGTCAGGCATCAATAGGACATGTTTTTAGAATGATAACACCAGGTTTCATAATTAATTAGAAAACTGATAGAAGCAAATTACTGATATTTTAATTATTTTAATGTTTATTACATGACTATATGCACATAATTTTTTTCATTTATGTTCATTATAGGTTCTAAAATTGATTCTGTAACTCTTCTCAAATATTTTGCTACCCAAATCTGTAGAAGGGTCCAATCCCTTATGCCAGTCATCAAGTCTAGACATGATATTTGGATGCTTCTTTCTGTGGGGAATTTTACTTCCTACTTCATTAAAATCAGAAATATCTCTGTTGTTTACTTCAGACAAGTAAATGTAAGGAGAATATCACACAGCCCTTCCAAGGAGAACTTTTAAGAACCAGAAAATCATTCCATCGTTGCCATTTGTTCCCAGATTGGCAATGTGTCCCATAGGACCATCCAAAATCTGAATCAGGTTCTCTGTCTTTCCTGTGCATTGGTGCAATCACACAGGCCAATAAAGCCATCTTCTCTTTTTGCTAATGTCTTTCTCATTTTCTGGCCATTTCAGCTTAGGAAAGAAAATTATTAGCCACAAGGAAAAGTTAGAACTATTGGTGATTAGTTGCCATAGGTCACTAACATAAAACCAGGAAAGTCTCTAAACTGATAAAAATGTATTTCTATATAGAATCTATATATATATATTTTTTTCAGGACTACTCTATGAATTTAAGGAAACGTAGTCTCTCAGACATACAGAAAATTAAAAAAAGAGAGAGAAGTGTGAAATTTTAAATGAAACTATTATAAAAGAATCTGGGCAGGACTGTTATCTATAAGAAATTATGATTATTTATGAAGAAAATAACATAATGGTGGGGAACTATATATACACAAAGAGGGCATAAATTACTAATATCAGAAATGAGAGGGGACATCATTACAGATCTCATGAACATTTAAAGGATAATAAAGGAATGCTATGAACAACTTTATGCTTATAAATTTTATAACCTCAGTGAAATGGAAGGATTCCATGAAAGAAATAATCTGCCAAAGCTAACATAGGAATAAGTAGACAATCTGAATAGGCCTATATTTATTAAAGAAATTGAACTGACAATTAATAACCTTATAAAAGAGAAAGTACCCAGCCCAGGTGGGCTCACTGGTGAATTCTAACAAATACTTAAAAAAAAAATTATATCAATTCCCTACATTTTCTTTCAGAATATAAAAGCAGATGGATTACTTCTTAACTCATTCTATGAACCAGTATTACCCTATCTTAAAACCAAACAAAAACTTTATAAGTAAAAGCATCTACATATCAATATCTCCCATGAACATAGATGCAAACATTCTTGACAAATATTATCAAATCAAATCCAACAATATGGAAAAAGAATTATATACCACCACCACATAAGATTTAGTCCAGTCATGTATCACTCATTCAACATTTGAAAATCAATTAATATAATCTATAACATCAGCATGCTAAAAAAGAAAAAATAATAATCATAACAATAGATGTAGAAAAGCACTTGGCAAAAACCCAAAATCCATTTGTAAAAAAAACTCTCAGTAAACTCAGGAGAGAACTTCAGCTTGGTAAGAATATTTCTACAAAACAAACAGTGCTCTCCCTTCAGAATATTAGCTTTTGTGAAGTAACTTTCCTCTTTTATGAGGAAAATATATATTTTATGACATCATATTCTGATAAATATGGGTTATGCCACTTTTCTCTAAAATCTTTGAATGTTCTCATTTACTTAATATATATTGCAATCGCTCAGTGCATTTATGCAAAATATACAGTTTTAGGGCTGTTTTTAATAACATTACTGTTTGACCAGTGTAGAAAGATTAAGTACAGACCGAATATTGTTCCTTATAGATAAGTGTGGACATGCTTCCATGCAGAGTTCAAACTCTCTTTTGCCATTGTTTAGAATCAAGTGAAAAGGTAAGAATTCAATAGTATGCATCATTTGTCATTTCTGAAGGAACATAGTTGTCATGAGTCACCATTTGAGTCAATACTAATTAAGTCTCAAATTACCAGCTTTTTAAATGGCATACTGGCTCTCCATGGGGCATAAAAATAGGCTATATAAATGTGAAGTCAATTCAACTTGTACTTCATATGCTGTGAATCATTCTCATTGTAAAAGAAATTTGCATATAAATCAGGGTACCTTTAGTTCCTTCTCCAGATCATAGATGGCTAAAGACTCCAAATGAGGTGTTTCTCCAAAGATTCACTAGTAGGAGAATTTCATTCTGATATTGAAGCTGGAAAGATTCAACATAAATTAATGAGATTGGCCATCTGCAGAAGTGACCCATTCTAACAGATGGTTCCTAAATGTGAGAATAATTACACAAGGGTGCTTCTCAAATCTCATTAAAAAGACTAAAATAAAGCCAATGTAGGATAAACTGTGACCTAATTAATTGTAACTTCTTCTAGTAATGTCAGCAGAAGGCTAAGCCATGCCTGAAGTCTAGGGGAAGAAAAGGAGAGAGCCAAAAGGCCACAATTTGTTACTCGCATCCATTCAGGCAACATTTATTGAGTGCCTACTTATGGGCTAAACATTATGTAATATGTTGGCTCTTACTTTGAAAATAGGAATCACAACACTGAAGATAAATATTTGTATTTGATTGGCAAGCATTTCTTTTGGTGTAGACAGTTGGATTAAATTACTAGATTTTAGTAATGCTACTAATTAAAATTCTCCAAATTCCTCTGGTCAAATCTTTTAATAAATTTGTGAACTGATTAACTGGTATAACTATTTTGTTTGCCTGTTTGTTTGTTTGTTTTTTTTTAAATGTCAGCATATGTAATAAAATTATTTTACTGAGAATATATTAAGTATAAGAAATTTTGAATAAAACTATGAAGGATATGATAATAAATATGGCTTGATGCTTTATTTACTCTCTTTAAAGTATATGATCATAGGGTAAATAAAATGTGAAATAAAATAAGAGCTACAATACTAAGTAAAAGGATCTAGAAAAGAGATAATTCTGGGATGCCCAGGTGACTCAACTGGTTAAGCTGCTGCTTTAGGCTCAGTTCATGATCCCAGGGTCCTGGGATCAAGCCCCACATCGGGCTCCTTGTTCAGTGGGGAGCCTGCTTCTCTCTTTGCCTCTGCCTGCCACTCTGTCTGCTTGTGCTCTTGCTCTCGCTCTTGCTCTCACTCTTGCTCCCTCTCTCTTTCTCTCTGACAAATAAATAAATAAATAAAATCTTAAAAAAAAAAAAAGAAAAGAGGTAATTCTTCATTTGGCATTTGGAAGCTGTGGGTAGAATAGGAGAAACTTTTGTAAAGGAGATACCATGAGCTGAATTTGAAAAGATTTGAAAAGCTCTAGAAAGGACAAATAGTGCAAATACCTTTTGGAGGGTATAGTTAACATACAAAATCAGGAAAAGGTAAAGCTGGTACCAGGTAAGAGGAAGTGTAATAGCAGATGAGGTTAGAAATACATTTGGAATAAAGTCCCTGAGTCCTATGTGCCAAGATAAATATAATAAACTAACTCTATAATGCAGGAAACTACTGAGATATTGTTAGGATATAAGTGGAGATCATGGTTAAACATTTCAATGACTCCATGAACAATTATAAAATTGTTTTCTGACTTCTAAGTTAATTTATTGTTATTTGGATGAATAAGATAGCCCATGAACCTTCCCTAGATAGACTGATTAGATCAATATCCAGATTATAAAACACTGAGAACCAGAGTCTGGTTCCATGAAATAAATATTTCATGAAGTCATAAGATAACAAAAAAAAAAAGAGAGAGAGAGAGAGAGAGAGAGATTTCTATTCATTCTCTTTCCTCCAGACTATGATAAAGTCCAAATTTTAAAAGCTGAATTATCACTGAATGAGAAGCTAGTCAAACTATGATTCATTTAGCAAAATAATAAGTCTTTATTAAAAGAAAAACTTTTCCCCTCAAATCTACTAATATTAGATAATTACATTGTTGCACATGTATTCTCTTTAGAACTTGAAATTTCACGTACTTTGAGATTGGAACATTGTTTCAGCTATCTTCTAATGAAAAACCCAGAGGTTGAGAGTAAGTTTTTAAAGTATATTTTAATGTAGAGTTTTTATGTCGGGGATAATAGTTTTAAAGCACTTTTCTATTTAAGTTTTGGTCAATGAAGATTTATGAACAATGTTGACATTAGTAATTTCTAATTAGCTGCTTCTCTTTTTCAATGTACCCCTGAATTAGAGACCAAAGTGTCAAGATATGTGCTCCTAGAGACCATTTTTAAGAAGGCTATCATAAACATTGAAAAAAGAAAAATGACCACTTTTTTTAAGTAACTTTGATGTAAATGGAATCTTTATTCTCTTCAGTTCCTTTAATTACTTGAGTCAATAAGAAATTCCTGCTTAATATCACAGATTTCAATAAAATGAAACAAAATAATTCATTCTTACATATTTCTTTGTTCTACATATTATCAAAAATATATTTGTATAGAAGTACTTTTTAATTTTTAATTTCCTAATGAAAGGATATAAGTGTATTACTCTTTTCTTCTAGATAAGCTCTAGCACCATAGAGATTCTCATAGAATAAATAATAAGAAGCAAAAATAGAAAATTAAAAATCAAAAAGTACTTCCATACCACCAAAGAAATGGGAGAAATAGGATTTCATCATAAATCATGTATTAGTATGTTGCCAGATGGTGCTAATCCTAGATTTTGGTTAACTCTTACCGATATCAGATTTAGGATTAATTCAGTACTTATGTCCTCCAGTGATCCATTGTGATACCTTCGGCTTGAGCTACATGTATAGACTTAAGTGTCTCTCTCCCATTTCTTTCTTTCTTTCTCTTTCTTTTCTTTCTTTCCTTCTGTCTTTCCTTTTTTTAATGGTTTTATTTATTTATTTGTCAGACAGAGTGAGAGCGTGCACATACAAGCAGGCAGAGGGAGAAACAGGTTCCCTGTTAAATAACGAGCCCTATGTGGAACTCGATCCCAAGACCCTAGGATCATGACCATGATGTTTAACTGACTGAGCCACCCAGGCATTCCTCTTCCATTTAATTCTGACCATGCTGCCACCACCCTTCTGCAATACCCAAAAGCAACAGGGGTAGTAGTAGACATCTTTTACCCTATATATGGCCCATCATTAGCATCAAGGGCAATTATGCCACATCTTCTACAAGCTCCCGGGCAGACGTTAGCCAGTCTTCCAAGCATAGTATTCTAGGTTGAATTGTGTTCCCCCAAAAGATGGTGAAGTCCTAATGCCCAGTATCTGTGCTCATGACTTATTTGGAAACAGAAGCTTTGCAGATAATCAAATCAAGATGAAATCATTAGAATGGAGACCAAGCCAATAAGCTTGTGTTCTTCTAATAAGGCAAAACTGAAGACAGAGACAAAGAGACAGAGACACTGAGAAAATGCCATGTGAAAAATTGGTATTATTCTGTCACAAGCTCAGGAACACCAAAGACTGCCTGAAAACTACCAGGAAGCAGGAAACAGGCATGGGTTTCTCTTTACCATTCTTGGAAAGAAAAAAATCCCAGTCTCTACAATGGTAAGAAATAATGGTTCATTGTTTAAGCTACATAGTCTGCTCAAAGATGAAACATTCTCTACCTCTGAGGAGTTTTTGTTTGTTTTCTTGGGGATTTTCCTGTTTTATTTTGTTTGGTGGGTCAAATGGTAGTGGAGCACATCCTTCTAAGTTAATGTGTTTTCACAGAACATTAGGTTGCTGCCTCTAGCACCCTAGGGTTTCACAGACTTCTCCTTTAAAATTCAGTGGTTTCATAATATATTTTTGCAGATCTGTATGACAATTCTTTAATTCAGCAGTTGAAGTCCCTCATAAATAATGACTGGCATGGGCTGGAGAATATCTGTTCCATATTAAAATGATCTCAATTTCAGTTCTTTGAAAATTGCTGATTACTTGGTGATCTTGACTAGAATCTGAAGGTTCATTTCTCCAGCATACTTCCTATAAATGGTCTGGTTGTAATGACAAGACTTTTTTTCATTATAAATCAATGCATACATGGGATGTTTTCCTGTGTCAATAGTCAGTAGCTATTAGGCATACTTTATCTTTAAGAACTTCAGAGAACAGTCATTCTGTCTTGTCTTTATCCTCTAAGAGAAAACTGTGACCAAAACTAAGTCTCAACAAGTTAAGGTTTTTCATGGTACAGAGAGGCCATTTGCAGGAGTCACAGAGATATAAACTGCTCTGATACCATTGAATCCTGTAAGAAACTAGCCCTAGAGCCCGAGATGGACATTCTCACATATATCTTCTCAATGATTTTTTTTTAAGATTGTATATATATATGTATGTATGTATTTATAGCACGTGCAAGTAGGTGGGAGGGGCAGAGGGAGAAAGAGACTCTTAAGCAGGATCCACACCTAGTGTGAAGCCAGCTATTGGGGTCAATCTCATTACCCTGAGATCATGAACTGAGCTGAAATCAAGAGTCAGGCAGTTAACTGACTATGCCACTTGCGAGCCGCATCTTCCAAATATTTCTTTTTTCCGCTTCTGAGAATTCAACTAATCTATTAGACAAGTGCTACTTGAGCTCCAGCAAATGCAAAACTGGGTTTAGCAATGTAGGGAATACAAGAGAAAGATCAGGTTCAACTCTAGCCTTTACAGAGTCTATGAGAGTTCTCCTAGCTGATTCCCTCATTCTTTTACCATTTGTTTAGACAAGATTATTTCAGGGAAACAAAAGACTACATGTTTAGATTATTATTTCTCTCCTAAATTTGGAAATCCTGAAGTTCCAGTTTCAGGCAGATACTCATAACAAATTTAGGTGCATTCTTAATTTTTAAAGTTGAGAGCAGTTTGCAGAATGTATCTGAATACTGCCAAGTTTCTGGTCACAGATACTTGCTTTTAATCACTTTGTTACCACTATACAATCTAACCTTACAATTTAAAATAATGGATCTCATCATAAATATCCAAGAAACATAAGAGACTATGATTTCCAAAGTTGCTTAAAGAATAAGACTTTATAGGTATAGTCTTGCGGAATTTTTACCAAAGAGAACAAACATTGAAAGTAATTGACACATTTTTAATGAAATGTACATTATCCAGGGAATTTAGGGGTTTTAATTAACTAATTTCTTTTCAAGGATATTTCTTTCTTTCTTTCTTTCTTTCTTTCTTTCTTTCTTGAGATAGAAAGAGTAAGAGAGAGTGAGAGAATAGGAACACTGGGGAGGGGAAAAGGGAGAGGGAGAAACAGGCTTTCCACTGAGTAGGGAGCCCAACATGCAGGTGACCAGGACTCCAGGATCATGACCTGAGTCAAAGGCCAGATGTTTAACTGACTGAGCCACCCAGGCACCACAAGGAATTTAGGTTTTATGTCTGCTTTTACAGTAATTGATTGTGGAGTTCTACAATTTTCTTGGAACTCTTTTCTCCATGATGAGGTATTATATTAGATAACATTTCAGATTTCTTACTTATTTTATATATATAGCATTTGGTTGGGGGCAGATAGTAGTTTATGTCTAAAGTGATGGAAGCTCAGTCAGCCAAGAAGATCTCAAATAATAACAGAAACCACTGGAAATGGTCATAATTAAGCAGCTATAGTTCAGCCTTGGCTTTTCTAAACATTTTCCTTATTTTCAGCTATTATTTGAAATAATTCCCATTTATATTTTTATCCCCAATTAGATGAAAGTTATGCCACAACAGACACATTTGTTGATTATTTATGATACCTAATTGAAGGAATATCCCATAGTGATTAGTTATGATGTCCCTGGATACTGAATGATGACATCAAACCAGGTACATGATTATAGGGCAGAATAATGACCATAGAATTATTCCCCTATTCTAATCCCTGGAAACTACTGTTACTTTGCATGACAGAAGGGACTTTGCATATGTGATTAAAGAGGTTTGAAGAAAAAAATCCTGGAGCCTGAATTATTCATGTGGTCCCAATGTAATCACAAGAATCCCTCTAAGGTAAAGAAAGGGCCACTAGACTCAGAAAAGGAAATGGGACAGGCAAGCAGATGTTGGGTGGATATACCATGAACCAAGGAAGGTAAGAAGCCTCTAGAAACTGGAAAGTCAAGAAATAGATTATTCTCTAGCATCTCCAGGAAGAAATTAGTGATGCTGAGACTCTGATTTTAGCTTCATAAGACTCATTCTCAGATTTCTAACCTCCAAACTATAAGCCAGTATTTGTGCTGTAAACCATAAGTCTGTGGTGATTTCTTGTAGCAATAACAGGAAACTAATGCAATCTTGGAGTTTAAAAATCATGCTAGAAAATTTAGTTCAAGATGGCAGACAATACAACTTTATCTGCCTTCCAGTTCCACCTAACTCTTACTGCAATGAAGTACAAATTGTTAAAATTTGTAATAGTGAGGAGTACAGCATTCATAACAGAAATGGGTCAGAAACAGACAAACAGAAATAAAATATTTCCAGCAGGTTGAAAATTGAGACATATATATTAAGAAATTACTCAGAATAGAAGAAACTACAGTCCAGCATATAAACATAAGAAGTTAAGAAGAGAGATGGGAGGAAATTTTTTAAAAGCCTGTGACTTTGGGACAAATAAGCTTTGAGAATGGAAGTAGTGAGACAAAAAACAAGTTGATCAATTTAAAGGTCTTCTGTATTCAAAGTTGCTAGGTCATCTGGCCCTACTTATTCTCCATCCCCCAACTAATCTTATGCGGGGATTTAGCCCCTGGTATTTTTGTCAAGGGAAAAAACTGGAGCTCTGTTTCTAGAAATTGCATGCCTAGGAGAAAATGAAGTTTTCTAAGACAATGTTAAGACTTCAGAGTGTTTCATCTCATCTAAGATTTGCAAGGGAGGGGTGGGAGCAACAGTGTGCCTCCTTCTGGTCTCCACATAAATTTACCAAAACTTGCCTGTAAAATCTCATAGCTCTCCCACAAACCTTCAACAGTCAGTCAGCTTTATGATCAAGGAAAGAAGACCTTTGAGAAAGTGAACCTCATTCCATATTGACAGGGAAAACCCAAGACACCTACATATATTGATGAACATGCAAATGCTATTAAAGTATTTCTGACTGATAGAAAAGCAAGGCATACATATTGAGAAACTAATCTAAATTAAAGAAGCTGTGATCCCAACTAACTCTTTGTTCTTCGGTATTTTTTTTTTTTAAGAGAAAGTCAAGGTCACTGGAATTTTGAGAAAATAATATTTCAGATAATAAGGAGAAAATTGGAGAAATTTTTACATATCTTAAATTTATGACTTAGAGTTGTTTAATAAGTTATTGAGCTCATAAAATATAAAAAAGAAAAGTTTGCTGAAGAAA
This sequence comes from Mustela nigripes, assembly GCF_022355385.1. Lineage (NCBI taxonomy): Eukaryota > Metazoa > Chordata > Mammalia > Carnivora > Mustelidae > Mustela > Mustela nigripes. The sequence continues at coordinate 184,312,899 of NC_081558.1, forward strand.
AGAATTGCAGAGAGCACAAAAGAAATTTGCAAATTTTGAAAATATAATTTATAACTTTAATAATGCAATGCAGTCCATTGGAGATGGCAAAGAAGAAAGCTTGTGAAAAAAAAAATAGTTAAAAAAAAAAAAAAGAGGGGACTTGGTGGGGGAGATAATATTAAACTACTGGAAGAATCTTCCAAATTGAACAGGAATACCAAATGCCCAGAGAGGTGAAGAAAAGACTTAAGCCTGGATACAGTCTTAATGATACATCATAAAACCAAAGAGAAGACCCTAAAAGCTCTTAGATTGAGAACAACAAAAAAGAAAAGATTCTAACTTGTATCAAATATTTCTGTAACTTGCTGACAAGAAATTTTAAAATGGTTATTTATAAAAATTATGAACTTATAGTTGGAAATAACTTTTGGTAACAAACAAGTTCATTTTCTAAGCAATTATTAGTATACTGCAGCTAAACACCTCTCCCTCACACTTGGCTCTGTCTTTCCTCACTTCTTTGCAATTTGTCTCAGCTGCAGGCTTGTTCTCAACTAAAATGCTGCTCTTGTTTACCATCTAGCTCTGTCCTCTAGACTTGGCATGCAGGTTGGTTTACTCAGCAGGTTCTTGGTTCCCCTCAAGGATTCTGGCTCAGTTTCACACACTGACCTTCCCTACAGTGAATCACTACTGAGAGCACACGGCCTCTCATATCCTGCCAACCCAATAACCAACCAGAAAATCCTCTATAAGGAGAACACAAAAGTCTTATGTTTTTTGCTTGAAATGGCCAAACTCATTTTAATCCATCAGGTGGATGTGACAATTTTTTTTGCTGTTGTTGGGAAGCAGGTTCTTATTGTTCCTGTTGTTTTTATTTTAATTTATTCCCTCAGTTATGAAAATGATATACAATTTCTCCTCCTGGTATGTCTGTCAATTTTCTTTCAGTCATCCAAAGTTTGCTCACTGTAAAGTATGTTTCTGAGCCATCTGCAGCTACAATTCACAGCCCATTTATGTCCAGATCAGCAAAATGTATTTCAGTAGACATAAGTTGAATGATGATGGATTCAGAAGTGACATTAATGGAAATGCTCAAAATATAAGATTTGTTGCCTGTTGTGTAAGCCAAAAATTATAGCCATATTGAAAATTAGATATGCATACCACACAAGACCTCAAAGCCTGAAGAGGTTTTTCATCCTCAGATGGATACTAAGAAAATGCTACGTGATTTAAAAATGCAGTCATTCAAAAATGTAGGCCAGAAATTGACCTCACAACTATTGTGTGCAGTTTTATGTGTTACCATGGCAGTCACTCTTTCCTGTAGGAATGAGGTAGTAGAGACCTCCCCAAGAATAATTCCTAAATGGACCAGAAGCCTAAAATCAATGTTTACTCATGTTTTTAATGGCACTTTGCTTTCAACATTGATTGAGTTTATTGAATGCTCCCACTGGCCATTTAAGTATCATGTTAAATGGAAAGTTCCCAAAGGTGTTACTGAAACCTACAACTAACAGGCACCCTTGGTTTTTCAGAGAGCCAATGACCCTGAGTATCATCGGTTACTTAAACCTGTGGCAAGAAGCCACAGGATTTCTGAAATTAGCTGCTTTTCTGGCTTGTTTTCATTGAATTAAAAAAAAAAAAAAAAAGCTTTACAGAAAGTAATTACAAAGTCTTTACATTAATTCTAGTAATTAAATGTGACTGCATCTATTATTATTAGTTTCTGTTCTTTTCTGCATTACTAGAGGCAAGGGGAGCTCAACACAAAAGTTTATGCCTAGCTGGGCATGAATTATTTAAATCAAGTAAATGGACATATTACAAATGTACTCTACTTGAACAACTAGGAAAAAAATGAAAATTTTTGCTTTGAGTGCAAAGAAGCACTAATTTCATAATGAAAGCAAAATTGTATGACCAGGTCAAAGAACAATGAAATGACCAAATCCTTTTTCTCCACTCAAGTATTTTTTTTAAGACAAAACTAACATTGGAAATAGCAAGAATTAAGAGCCCAGTAGAACTGGATTCTCTTTCCTATATCATCACTACCTAAATTTGGAAAAATGCACTCTGGAGAAAAAAACCTGAGTGTCTTCTCTTTGCTTTCTCTATATGTCATTTTGATTAATACCCAGGTATTTAAGAACATCATGCATCAATTACCAGTGTAGTGTAAGAATGACTGGAAAGAAGATTAGGAAAACCTCTTTATATGGTTCTTTTACAATAACTTTATTAAATTAATATCTAGAAAGTGATTGTCTCTTTCTATAACATCTGTGAGTCCAATGTGGAGAAGCATGAACAAATTATTTAATATTTTAATAATTATTTATATATTGTTTATCCCCTTTGGTCTTTGAGCTATTTAAAATTACAGGGTTTATCATAGTATTCTCATTGGGAGACAGTATTTGCAGTGGATATATGTTTGTTTTCTCCTAAGCTCCTGCTGTTACTGTCTGCTCTTTACTATTGTTCCTAGTTTCTACCTGTTATTTGAGGGAACGTAACCTAACTCTCATCTAGGAAAGTAAGCATGAATCCTTGACTACACCAGTCTTCATAGTCCATCCCCTGGCGACAGAATTTTCTTTAGAGTAAAGAATATGATTATGTTGGTTCAATCAAAGTGAAGCATCGAACCTCTGCTCCAAATTCTGACATAAACTCTCTCCAAGCAAGATGCTATATTGGAAAATGACACTACAACCATTTTGCTATTAAATGGATGCCAATCTGAAGGTGAGCTAATACATGAAGGAGGCAGAGTCTTGGAGACTTATGGAGAAACAGAGATGTAGCCAAGATTAAGCCAAGCCTGGATCCCATTATTTTTGTGGACTTGTGTGTGTGTGTCTTTTGAACTGTTGAATCAATGAGTTGGATTATGTCTTTGTAACCAAGTGTCTTGACTGTTAAAATAACAGGAGGTAATAAGGAAATAAGTTACCTTTGAAAGTAACAAAACATTTTTAAGCCAAAAGAATCCCATCTTAAATATTCGATGTTATGGTAGTTCTCGATTGCAGCACTATGGCACAGTGATGAACTCCAAGCTCTCTAGTCATATCAATAAATTTTTGTTAATACATAATATGTATCTTTGTAAACAGAGTATATTCATTTGTTTTGATGATACTTAAACTCTACTAATGCACTAGATAAATTATACTACACTTCAGTTTAGTCAGCTGCCCTAATCAGGAATTTGAACTTTAAGAGTGTTCAGTTATAATTAAACTTAGGAAATCTAAACTGGGAGTAATTGTTAAAAGCACTTCTACTATCCACATGTCAATCAATACGAAGGCCTTTTCCAAATAGCATAATGAACCTTAGAATTATGTTTCTACTGGTGAAATTAATGGCTTGTTCATCATCATCCTGAATATTAGCAATGGGTTCTCAGTAAAATTAATAGTATTCAAAATATGTAAATTGACTAAAATAATTAAAAATCACTCCTCAACTTTACATAATGAGAGGATAAAATTATCACAAAACTTGATCATTAAATGATCTGTGTCCAGTCATTAGATTCAAAATTTCTAAATTTCTATATCAACTAAAGGAATATAGAATCCCTTCTCTGTAATATTAGCATGTCTGCCTCATATGAACATCTTATTCAAGGTGTGGCTGAAGCATCAAAAGATCAGAGACCTTTTGAACTTACAAAGCAAGTGGCATGAACTATTTCATGTCTACTTCTTAATGGTTGCTTAATAAATTTCTATATATATAGCTAGAATTGACCTATAATTTTCTTTCTTTTCAAGCTTGTAGCAAGACTATAGGGTAGAGCTAATTCTCACCTACCTCAGAATTCTCCAGGGGCTATCATTATCCAACAAAAAGGAACCTGTGCATTATGCATAACCAAAGTGACTAAGAGTATTTTATAATGCCAATTATTAAAGCAGTGTTTCTCAGAAATAATATTGTAATGCATGTGTTTGAAGACATAGTTTAGAGAGGGACATAACGTGTTTCAAGATAGAAATAAAAATTATAATTCTGTCAAAGATGATCTAGACCTGAAGAGTTATATTCCAATGTTGACACAAAGTTAGATGGTAACAAAATGAATGTGATTGTCTCTTTCTAGAACATCTGTGAGTCCAATGTGGAGAAGTATGAACAAGTTATTTAATATTTTAATAATTATTTATCCCCTCTGGTCTTTAAGCTATTTAAAAATAGAGGGTTTACCATAGTATTCTCATTGGGAGACAGTAGAAGGTTAATAATTAGAGTGGATATATGTTTGTTTTCTCCTGCTCCTGCTATTACTGTTTGCTCTTTACTATTGTTCCTAGTTTCTACCTGTTATTCAAGGAAGCATAACCTAAATGAAGGACATTAGTCCCAGGATTATATTTTTTCTTCTTAAATCTATTATTGTATTTATTTTAAACTGATTTTTAAATTAAAGTTCTATAAATAATATATATACACATTTTTGTAGAAAAAATTAAAACATTGTACATAAGAATATAGTCACTACAAATATTGCTACCAAAAAAAAATTTGGTTCAAATACCAATCTCAATCTTCTTGTTAGTAAGTAACTGTTGTGTGTCTCTCAGAATTTTTTTCTATGTATTTATACACATGCCTACATGTACAGTCATGGGAAATATATATAGATACATATATTTAGGAGAAATGAAAAAAGTTACAAAATTATTTATTTTTTATATTTAGTATTGTCCTAGCAAAGTAGTGCACTTGATTCCAACTTCTTGTTTTTAGCTTAGTTATATTAAGTGATATCTACGTGCCTTTTTTTTTTCTTTTGCAAACAATGCTATGGTCAATATTATTAGTTTTTCTTATGTTGATATGAGAAGATTTCTTCTCATGTTCATATAGGAGAATCCCCCTAACTTAAATTCTAAGAATTCAAAGAAGAATTGCTGAGTCATAGAGAAAGTACATATAAAAATTTAATGGATATTGCCAATTGTCTTTTAGGTGCTTCTCCATCAGATGAGAGAAGACCTGTTTTTTTATACTGACTTCTTTGTCAACACTTGATATTATCATATTTTAATTGTTTGCTGATCTCATGGAAGAAATCACTAACCCATTCATGTTTTAATTAACATTCTCTGATTTCTAAAAACAAACAAACAAAAAACAATTCTCTGATTTCTTACAAGGTTAAAAACTGTTTCACAAGTATATTAGTGATTAGACTCTCCTCTTCTATGAATGTCCTGTTCATATTTTTAGTCTAGAATACTTTCATAGATAATTATAATCATTGCTATACTGCATCAGTAATTAATAATGAATTCAAATGTGCTTGGTGTTTTGACACTCTTAATCCCTTAACTGTATCACATATCAAAACAATCTAGTGTTTTAAAGGTAAGCAAAAAAAAAAAAAAATTGTGAATCATTGCAAAAATTTAATAAATATTTATGTAAATTCATTTATCTATAATAAAATCTGTGCAACCAGGGAGACTGGGTGGCTCAGTCAGTTATGTGGCTGCCTTCAGCTTGGGTCCTGATCCCAGGATCCCAGAATCAAGCCCCACATGGGGCTCCCTGCTTGGCTGGGAAGCCTGTTTCAACCTCTCTCTCTGCCACTCCCTCTGCTTCTGCTTGCTCTCTCTCTGTTAAATAATAAATAAAATCTTAAAAAAAAAAAAAAGTGTGCAACCTCCCTGAAGAAGGATTTATGACAGGCAATCACTATCATTATTTTTAACTATTTTCCCATTTTATATTCAAAGGCACAAAAGAGAGCACTTATTTTTTCCTAAATTCCAAACAACAAATCACAGATATAGGAGGTTTATTTTTCAGGAAAATATAATAAATAAAACACAGACATTTCTCATTTGACTGTCAAAAGGACATTTAAAAAGAAAAATAGGACTCTTAAACAATAAAAATGAATTTCATTTTGTCCATAGTACAGTAGTATCAAAATATGACTATCTAGCATTGGATAAGAACTATTTAAGTATTTGGAGTCTTAGTTAATTTTAAATTTTCTTTAATGGCTTAAGCAAATAGTTTAACCTCTCTGGTTTTCATTATCTTTGTTTACAAAGTGGGAAAATATTTAGCACATGTTTTTCTTTTAAATTGTACTAAATTATTGATGCAAACAACTTAAAAACTACAGATATGATTTGAGTAAATCAGAGGCAAAAACCCTTCTTATTATATTAAAGAGGGTTAAGGAAAAATATAAATAAGTATATCTTAGGGAAAAACCAAAAGAACATATTCTCCCTTGATTTTTTTTTTATCTTCCATAAAATTCTAGATAACAATTGTTTTTAAAAGATTTAGACTTTTAAAAATGATGACTTTTAGGTTTATTCTAGCAAATTTTATCCTAGCACATACTTAAGACATTTATCTTTTAGTTTGCTCCAAATATTTCACAAAAGGGACACTCCAGTTACTGAAGTGTCTTATAGATTTTTATAATAGGAATTTAAAGTTAGGGCTTAATTGAAAAACTTTCAACAAGTTTCACGTGTCTCAGTGTTTTCTCCTCATTTTATGAACAATGTTATTTTCTACGAAAAAAAAAAAAGTCCAATTCTTTCATTATCCAACACAAAAGTATTCAATTTCAGGGTCGCCTGTGTGGCTCAGTGGGTTAAAGCCTCTGCCTTCAGCTCAGGTCATTATCTCAGGGTCCTGGGATTGAGCGCCACATCGGACTCTCTGCTCAGTGGGGAGCCTGCTTCCCCCTCTCTCTCTCTGCCTGCCTCTCTGTCTACTTGTGATCTCTCTCTGTCAAATAAATAAAATCTTAAAAAGAAAAAAAAAAAGTATTCAATTTCAACTTATTGCTTTTGTGGTTTCCTAAAGGCATTGTCTTCCTATCAGTTTACATTACCTAATGAAGTACTATGGTAATTAAGAAACATGCTGTTTTCTTTTCAAAGTAGTTTGTTGAGAGTTTTAGCTTGTAAGTCATTCCCCCACCTCTGTTGCAATATTTTTATGTGCCCCATTCAGTAGGATTTCTGATTATTAGAATGAATGGTAATATCATAGTTTGTTTGAAGAGCATTGATTTATCAATCATGCAACCATTGCTTATGATGAGTCTCTCTGACTGTTCAGAGTGATTTCCAAGGAAAGTCATTGTTTTAGAACTGTTTTAAACAACATAAATAAAAATTCCACACTATCTACCAAGATACCAAGCTGATATCTCTATAGATTTTCAGGAAAAGATTGAGGGATTTGTGAAAGCAATTTAAGTTATACCTCCTCCTCCATGTATTTTGTCTAACTTTCAATAATACATCTAGCTGGAAAATCTTTGACTGTGCCAAGAACTTACAAAACAACTAGGAAAGTTAAAGAAACAGATTTAGAATTGGACATGGAAAATATAGTTATGAATTAACTGATTACCCTTTATTTTAACTTAATTAAATGCAAAGTTAATACCAGTGGGAAAACTAAACCCTCATTTGTACCACAAATTAATATCAAATTATTAGAGGAAAATTTCAAAGATACAATGATGTCTTTATTCTTAGATGACAGAATGTTCTTCATTGAGAAGTTTTGTTTTTTTGGCAAGGTGCTTCAGATCCAGGAATGATGATGCATGAATTCTGGAGATTGACATTATTAAGCAACAAGAGTTCAGAAAATATTACAACATCACAACAAAATATTCAATTAAGGATGAATGGCTATTTTAGTATTTTAGACAAAGGAAATAATACTCTCAAATGTTATATGTAAATTGCTTTTTTCATAAATTTAGTTCCTATGTAGGATGTTCTTGAAAAATGAGTAAAAAATATACAATCATTATGCTCTACATAAATGACTTTTTAAAAGCACATTATATTTTCCCATAATGTGTGTGGCTGTTTTCTTTCAGATTTTTCCTAAATTTTTAAATTAAACTTTATTTACTTCTATTTTATTTTATTTATTTATTTTTATAGGAAACAGAAGGAACCTGGGGAAATGTGCATATACTGTAACTAACATGTTTGCCACAATCATTTGTGTCATTTAGAAATAAAGATGGCATATTATTTTTCAGATATTTTCCATGTTAGATGTCAAATTATAGCACTGATGGCAGCAATCCATATATATATATATATATATATATATATATATATACACACTTATTCTTAATAGGTCATAGTAGTAATAAAATATAAATAGAAACTACATGAAAAAATATATATATGTATATATTTGTACCAATCTGTGTAATTTCAGAAAGGAAACAAAAGATTAATGCAAGCTTTTGGTATAAATTATATACTTCTGACTTATGTCTCTTGTTTAAATTCAGAAAATTGATAATAATGTAGATAAACCTAAAGGGATGCTAGATCTCACAATAAGACCAGAAGACAAACAACTCCAAATTAAAATGGCATTATCATGATTACAGTTCAGTAAGACTTCTCTTAGAGGTTTCCTACAAGAATTATATTTTACTGGGAGGACGCAGGATGGCAGAGGAGTAGGAGACTGAAATAGCATTAGGTCCCAGGAATTCAGCTAGATAGTTATCAAACCATTCCAAACACCTACAGACTCAACAGGAGATAGAAGAGAAGATGAGCAGCAATTCAAGGAAAATTGACCACTCTTTGGAAGGTAGGACAGGTGGAGAAGTGACTCCGAAGTGACAGGATTAGAGACCACAGGGGGAGGGGCCAGCTCCTGGCAAGCAGTGGAGTAGTGGAGCACAAAATCAGAACTTTTAGAAGTCTGTTACACTGAGGGACGTTGCTCCTGAGGCTAAGCAGTGGGTAGAGCTCTCATGGGGACAGTAAGGTATCAGGACCCATGGGGTCACAGAAAGACCGATAATGTCTGAGTACAGCAGAGCTACAAGGTTTGGACCAAGGAACCTGACTACAGAGACAGAGCCAAGGAGTGAGATGTCAGTTCAGGGTTAGATTAAACAGTGATCCAAGGCATGGTCAGGCCACTGCTCTTTGAGCATGGATCCCACAAGTGGTACATCTAGAAAGACCCCCTTCTTCTTTCTCCAGGATGAGTGGTACAGAAGTACATGGCAGAAATCTGCTGGGTTTGGAGACTCCAAGTGGGGCTGTGCACCAGAGATAGTTCAGTCAAGGGCTGGATGAGCACAGAGTGTGGCCAGGGACCAAAGTGGAGGGATTGACTGCTTTTCTCTGAAGGCACACTGAGGAGTGGGGCCCCAAGCTCATGGCTCCTCCAGGCCTGAGATTGGGAGGCTGCCATTTTCATTCTCATTCTCCAAAGCTGTATGCAAAGAGGTCAGGGAACCAAAGCTACTGAAACTTCTCCAACAGATTACTTAGCCTGGCCCCTGGCAAGGGTGGTGCAAAGCCACCTTGGACAAAGACATTTGAGAACCACTGCAACAGACCCCTCCCCCAGAAGATCAGCAAGAACATCCAGTCAAGACCAAGTTCACCAATTAATGAGAACTGCAGTATTCCAGAACTAGGGGAAAGCAATACACAGTATTCATGGCTTTTTCCCCATGATCCTTTAGTGCTGTGAAGTTGATTTTTTTCTAATTTTCTTTTTTCTTATTCTATTTTTAACTTTTCCTCTTTCCTCCTTTAACATTTCTTAACTATTTTATCTTATTAATATCTATTTAAAAAATTTTTATATTTTCATTGTTATAGTCATATTTTATTCCTTCATTGTATTTAACCTTATTTTTTGCATACATATAGGATTTTTTTTTAATTTTGGGATACAATTTCTTCTAATATATTAAAATGTGCCCTAAATCTTGCTCCAGCCTGATGACATACTCTTCTCCTTTTTTTTTCATTTTCCAAACAACTTATCTTATCAATTCCTTTTTTAGAATATTTTTTCATATTTATCTTTATAATCATATTCCATTCATCATGTTTACCTTTTTTAAAATAATTTTTAATTTCTTTAAAATTTTGGGAGGTAGTTTATTCTAAGAGGCCAGAATACACCCCAAATCAAGTGGGATGCTCTGTTCTATTCACCAGTCTTTTATATATATATATATATAAATTATATGTATTATATATAATTACTTATATATAAGAATTTTATATACATATATATATATATTTTTTTAATTTTTCTTCTCCCTTTCTTCTCCACCTTGTTTTAGGTCTCTTCTGATTTGGTTACTGTATATTTTTCTGGGGTTTTTGCCCCTCTTTTAGTATTTTGTTCTCCTGTCCATGTATTCTTATCTGGATAAAATGACAAGGCAGAAAAACTAAAAAAAAAAAAAAAAGAAGAACAAGAGACAGTACTGATGGCTAAGGATCTAATAAATTAGGACATTGTTAATACATTAAAACTAGAGTTCGGAATGACAATTGTAAAGGTACCAGCTGAGCTCATAAAAAGCATGGAAGATATTAGAGCATCCCTATATGGAGAAATAAGAGCCCTTTCTGGAGAAATTAAAAGAAAAAAAACCTAAAATCTGACAAAGTTGAAATCAAAAAAGCTATTAATGAGGTACAAGACAAAATGGAGGCTCTTACTGCTAGGATAAATGAGGCAGAAGAGAGAATTAGTGATATAGAAGACCAAATGAAAGAGAATAAAGAAGCTGAGCAAAAGACAGACAAAAAATTACTGGACCATGAGGGGAAAATTTGAGAGATAAGTGACACCATAAGACGAAGCAATATTAGAATAATTGGGATCTGAGAAAAAGAAGAGAGAGGGGCAGAAGGTATATCAGAACAAATTATAGTAGAGAATTTCTCTAATATGCCAATGGAAACAAGCATCAAAATCAAGGAGGCACAGAGAACACCCCTCAAAATCAATAAAAATAGGTCCACACTCTATCATCTAATAGTAAAACTTACAAGTCTTAGTGACAAAGAGAAAATACTGAAAGTAGCTCAGAACAAGAGGTCTGTAACATACAATGGTAGAAATACTAGATTGGCAGCAGACTTATCCATGGAGACCTAGCAGGATAGGAAGGACTGACATGATATATTCAGAGTACTAAATGAGAAAAATATGCAGCCAAGAATACTATATCCAACTAGGCTGTCATTGAAAATAGAAGGAGAGATAAAAAGTTCCTAGGACAAACTAAAATTAAAAGAATCTGAAAACACCAAACCAGCCCTATGGAAAAAATTGAAAGGAGTCCTCTAAGCAAAGGGAGAGCCTAAAGGTAAGATTGACCACAAAAGAACAGAGATAATATACAGTAATAGTCACCTTACAGGCAATACAGTGGAACTAAATTCATATCTTTCCATAGTGATCCTGAATGTAAATGAGCTAAATGCCCCAATCAAAACACATAGGATATCAAAATATATTAAACAAACAAACAAACAACAACAACAAAAAAACAAGACTCGTCAATATGCTGCCTGCAAGAAACTCATTTTAGACCAAAAGACACCTCCAGATTTAAAGTGAGGGGGTGGGAAAAAATTTACCATGCTAGTGGACATCAAAAGAAAGTTTGGTTGGCAATCCTTATATCAGATCAATTATATTTTAAGCCAAAGACTATAATAAGAGATGAGGAAGGACACTATATCATACTTAAAGGGTCTGTCCAATAAGAAGATCTAGCAATTTTAAATATCTATGCCCCAACATGGGAGCAACCAATTATATAGATGAATTAATAACAAAATCAAAGAAACACATTGATAATAATACAATAATAGTAGGGGAGTTTAACACCCCTATCACTGAAATGGACAGAAAATTTAAGCAATAGATAAGGAAATAAAGGCTTGGAATGACATACTGGACCCGATGGACATAACAAATATTATCAGAACATTCCATCCCAAAGCAACAGAATATACACTCTTCTCTAATGTACATGGTACATTCTCCAGAATAGATCACATCCTGGGTCACAAATCAGGTCCCAAACAGTACCAAAAGATTGGGATCATTCCCTGCATATTTTCAGACCAAAATGCTCTGAAGTTATAACTCAATCACATGAGGAAATTTGGAAAGAACTCAAATACATGGAGGCTAAAGAACATCCTACTAAGGAATGAATGGGTCACCCAGGAAATTAAAGAAGGATTCAAAAAATTCATGGAAACAAATGAAAATGAAAACACAACTGTTCAAAATCTTTGGGATGCAGCAAAGGCACCCCTGAGAGGAAAGTATATAGTAATATAAGCTTTTCTCAAGAAACAAGAAAGGTCTCAAGTACACAACCAATCCCTACACCTAAAGGAGCTAGAGAAAGTACAGCAAATAAATATGAAACCCAGCAGGAAAAGAGAAACAATAATCAGATCAGAAATCAATGAAATAGAAACAAAAAACAAACAAACAAACAAACAAAAGATAGTAGAACAGTGAAATTGGGAGCTGTTTCCTTGAAAGAACTTATAAGATTTTTAAACCCTGGCCAGACTTATCCAAAAGAAAAGAGAAAGGACCCAAATTAATAAAATCATGAATGAAAGAGGGGAACTCCCAAACAACACCAAAGAAACACAAACAATTACACGAACATATTATGAGCAAGTATACATCAGCAAATTTGACAATCTGGAAGAAATTAATGCATTCCTAGCGGCATATAAACTACCAAAACTAAACCAGGAAGAACAGAAAACCTGAACAGACACATAACCAATAAGGAGATTGAAGCAGTCATTAAAACTCTCCCAAAAAAAACAAGAGCCCAGAGCCAGACAGATTCCCAGGGGAATTTAACCAAACATTTAAAGAAGAATTAATACCTATTCTCCTGAAACTATCCCAAAAATCAGAAAAGAAAGGATAACTTCCAAACTCATTTTATGAAGTCAGCATTACCTTGATCCCAAAACCAGACAAAGACCCCATCAAAAAGGAGAATTATAGACCAATATCTTTGATGAACACAGATGCAAAAATTCTCACCAAAATCCTAGCCAATAGGATCCACCAGTACATTAAAAAGATTATTCACCACAGCCAAGGTGAATTTTATTAGTCAGCTGCAAGGTTGGTTCATCCAGAAATCAATCCATGTGATAGAATACATTAATAAAAAAAAGAACACGAACCATAGGATACTCTCAATAGATGCTGAAAAAGTATTTGACAAAGTACAGCATCCTTATTTGATCAAAACCCTTCGAAGTATAGTGATAGAAGGTACATACCTCAACACCGTCAAAGCCATCTATGAAAAACCACAGTGAATATCCTTCTCATTGGGGAAAAACTGAAAGCTTTTCCACTAAAGTCAGGAAAACAGATGGAATGTCTATTATCACCACTGCTATTCAACATAGTACTAGAAGTCCTAACCTCACCAATCAGACAACAAAAGGAAATAAAAGGCATCCATATTGGCAAAGAAGTCGAATTTTAACTACTAGCAGATGATATGATATTTATGTGGAAAACTTAAAAGACTCCACTCCAAAGCTGCTAGAACTCATACAGGAATTCAGTAAAGTGTCAGGATATAAAATCAATGCACAAAAATCAGTTGTATTTCTATATACATACAGCAAGACAGAAGAAAGAGAAATTAAGGAGTCAAACACATTTACAATTGCCTCCCAAACCATAAGATGCCTAAGAATAAACCTAACCAAAGAGGCAAAGAATCTGTACTCAGAAAACTGTAAAGTACTCATGAAAGAAATTGAGGAAGACACAAACAAATGGAAAAATGTTCCATGCTCATGGATTGAAAGGACAAATATTGTGTAAAAGTCTATGGTACCTAAAGCAATCTACACATTTATTGCAATCCCTATCAAAATCCCATCTATTTTTTCGAAGAAATGGAATAAAGAGTCCTAAAATTTATACGGAACCAGAAAAGATCCTAAATAGCCAGAGGAATGTTGAAAAAGAAAGCCAGAGTTGGTGGCATCACAATTCCAGACTTCAAGCTCTATTACAAAGCTGTGATCATCAAGACAGTATGGTACTGGAACAAAAACAGACACATACATCAATGGAACAGAATAGAGAGCCCAGAAATAGACCCTCAACTCTATGGTCAACTACTCTTGCAGAGAAGGAAAGAATGTCCAATGGAAGAAAGAGAGTCTCTTCAACAGCTAGTGTTGGAAAAATTGGACAGCCACATGCAGAAGAATGTAACTAGGCCATTTTCTTATACCACACACAAAACTAGACTCAAAATAATGAAAGACCTCAATCTGAGACAGGAATCCATCAAAATCTGTGAGGAGAACACAGGCAGCAACCGCTTCGACCTCAGCAACTTCTTCCTAGAAACATTGCCAAAGGCAAGGGAAGCAAGGGCAAAAATGAACTATTGGGACTTCATCAAGATCAAAAGCTTTTGCACAACAAAGGAAACAGTCAACAAAACCAAAAGACAACTGACAGAATGGGAGAAGATATTTGCAAACAACATATCAGATAAAAGCTAGTATCCAAAATCTATAAAGAAGTTATCAAATTCAATACCCAAAGAACAAATAATCCAATCAAGAAATGGGTAGAAGACATGAATAGACATTTCTGCAAAGAAGATATCCAGGTGGCCAACAGATACATGAAAAAGTGCTCCACATCACTCAGCATCAGGGAAATACAAATCAAGACCACAGTGAGATACCACCTCACACCAATCAGAATGGCTAAAGTTAACAAGTCAAGAAATGACAAATGTTGGCAAGGATGCAGAAAAAGGGGAACCCTCCTACACTGTTGGTGGGAATACAAGCTGGTACAGCCACTCTGGAAAAAGCATTGAGGTTCCTTGAAAAGTTGAAAATAGAGCTACCCTACAATCCAGCAATTGCACTACTGGGTATTTACCCTAAATATACAAATATTGTGATCCGAAGGGACACGTGCACCCAAATGTTTATAGCAGCAATATCCACAATAGCATAGATAAAGAAGAAG
>NC_081558.1:184327878-184348471 GCF_022355385.1 Mustela nigripes
ACATCTTGCCATTTGCAAGGATGTGGTTGGAACTAGAGGTTATTATGTTGAGTGAAATAAGTCAATCAGAGAAAGAAAATTATATGATCTCTCTGATAGGAATTAGAGAGGAAGTACAGGGGAGGTCATGGGAAGTAGGGAAGGGAAAAATGAAACAAGATGGGATCAGAAGGGAGACAAACTATAAGAGACTCTTAATCTCACAAAACAAACTGTGGGTTGCTGGGGGTAGGGAGGTAGGAATAAAATGATTGGGTTATGGACATTGGGGAGGGTATGAGCTACAGTGTGTACTGTGAAATGTGTAAGCCTGATGAATCACAGATCTGTACCCCTGGGGCAAATAATACATATATGTTAATAAAAATAATTTTTAGAAATGAATTATATTTTTCTGGTATGCTTTTTTCTATTTTGGGGCGTTACTCAGACAAAAAAGATTTTGGGCCAGAAAGTATCATTCAATATACATCTATTTTTATCCCAGGAGTCTTATGCTAAATTGTGAAGAAACAAAGCAATTAGTATGAGCCTAGTCTAATGCAGACACCATATGAAAAAGGAGACAGGTTTATAAGCAATTAACTATACAATACAATACAAGTGCAAACCTAACACTGTGACTGAAGTAGATATATAATCATAGGGAAAAACATACATTAATATCTCAGTGGAAAGAGTGAGATTGTTAAGACTTCATAGAAGAAAGAATATATGCACTGGGGTTTGAAGGATCACCAGCAATTCGTCAGGTGGAGAAAGCATAGAAGTGTGTTCTAAGCATTAGTAAAGATATCTAGATGCATAGGGCGTTTAGGGCCACAGGTCCTATGGGAGAAGTTATAAAAAATGAAACCAGATTATGAATGGTAATGAAATCATCTGGGCTATGATTAGTCACAAAAGAAATGACACACTATGATAAATTATCATAATTAATGTGGATATTGGAGAAGAAGAAGGACTGGAAAAAAGGATGCCATTAGAAGGCCGCTGAAATTATATGAACAAGAAATGATAACAACTGGATGAAGACAAGTAGAATTAGAATGACAATGGATTTATAGAAGCATTTTAGACATTGATTTACAGGGTCTAGGGTAAAATTCCTTCTAGAGAGTGAAGAAAATGACTCAGATATCATAGGATTATCTTTTGGGTTCAGGTACAGATACATTATCTGAAATAAGTAATCTAGGAGAGGGCATTTGTGAAGGTGAGGAAAAGAGAATATACTGAATGGTTGAACTTGGTACACCTGATGGGCCTATGCATACCCAGATGAAGATAGCAAGTGTCAGTTGCAAATACACATCTGGACTCAACAAAAATATTTGATTCTTCAGCTACTGCTTTGAAAATCATTGGCATACTGACAAAGTAGAAAAGGGCTAAAATTAAATACTGTTATTTAATATTAGGAATAAAAAAAATATCAGCTGAAAGTTTGGGGGCTTTACCAGACACCCTCTTCCTTTACATACCACGTATTCCCATTTTTCTCCCAACACTGGGAGATTGCTGAAATCTTTGGTTAGCTCCTGAGCCTCCTGATGGCTGCTTTTGGTCTTTCTTGGAGTCTTGCCCCAAATGTGTAGCACCGGATTCAGATTATTAACTCCGCCAGTGCTGATTGTTTTGGTAGCCCCTAAATCATATATATATATATATGATTTAATATATAAATATAATATATATATATTTAATATATAAATATATAATAAATCATATATATGTGATTTAATCATATATATATATATATATATATATATAGCCCCTATTTAGATCAGTGAAATGCCACAAACTTGGGGTTGTTACTGCCTCTTTGTCTCTTTAGGTGAATAAACAAAATCCTTGACAGGGAAAGTCTATAGAAAAATTTAGCTCATCTTAACACATTTTCTTTCTCTCTGAAATATTTACTGACTGCTAAATTCTTGACTTTTTTTTTCCCCTATGATTTCAGTCTTAATAAAAAACACTATATCCAGATTCTATAGTTTGTCATGGTCAGAGGATTAACCTGGTAACAAGGACTTTATGACAGGCAGATGTGAAATCTCCTCCAGAGCATCTTGTATCTAATTCTACTAGAACACTTACTGCAGTGTGTTTTAATTATAGATATACTCTTTCCTCCCATTTGACCTAAGAATAGTGAATTATTACAGTCATATGTAATATATGACATATATTATATATATTATACCTAATACTTATTATCTGGCATCAATAAATGATGCTTGGATAAATAATGAGCTTTTAAAGAGCATGCAAAATGCAAAATTTCCTCAGAGCTATAAGGGAAGATCATCTATCTGTGAAGAAAAAATTTTAAAAAAAGGATATGTCTTTACATCTCCCTTTGTGGAATATATTTGACTCCCTCACACATTACCTTCCCATCATTCTGAATCTGATGGCTCCTACCACTCCATTCCATGCTGCATTGCCCCTCCTTGTCTTCTAACTACATTTCATTAGTATGAAATAATTTGTCTTGCTTTTTTTTAATCTCTCTGTGAAACTCCCTTCCTCCCTCAAAATCTAATTAAGCAGCATCTCCTCAGTTAAGAATTTCTCAATTCCTTTCTGTTTTACTCCGATATTCTGCATTTTTACTCTTACTCTTATTGTTTGCTTACACACCTGCTTCTTTTGTGAAAATAACTGAACATGGAATCTACCTTTAACAAGTTTTTCCAAACTGCTGTGTGCTGATTATTATCAGCCAATCTCCATGGGGGGCTTACAGGCTATGGATAAGAGATTTGCTTGCTTTAAACACACACACACACACACACACACACACACACACACACACACACTATCATGTTGGTATTATTAGTTCATTTTATATATGAAAAAGACTGAGGTTTTGAGAAGTTAGGATAATTATCCAAATCCATAAAGACAGTAAGCAATATAACAGACCAAATAGTCCATATGGTCTCAAAGCTTTTTTTCTATTCTTGCCACCCATAGCAATGTCTGGAACAAGGCAGACACTATATAAATCTCGTGGAACAGAATATAATTATCATATCATATTACATTATATTATAGTTATATCATATTTTATTGAATTATACTGTAATGAGATATAATGTCAGGATTATTTTATCATCAAGATTAGCTATTTATAGATTAATCACCCAGCAATAAATCTGATTTGTTTTCAGTTATTTCAGGCAAAACAATAAAAAAGACAGCACTGAATCATTTAATCCAAAAAAATGTAAAAGTGAGAACATTTTTTTGGAAAACATAAAATGCATTTATTTGACAAATCTGATTAAAAGGATTTTTTTTTAAAGATTTTATTTATTTATTTGACAGAGAGAGATCACAGGTAGGTAGAGAGGCTGGCAGAGAGAGAGAGAGGGAAGCAGGCTCCCTGCTGAGCAGAGAGCCTGATGTGGGACTCGATCCCAGGACTCTGAGATCATGACCTGAGCTGAAGGCAGCGGCTTAACCCACTGAGCCACCCAGGCGCCCCAAAAGGATTTTAAAATAATTAATTAAAGTATACTTTTTTAATTTATTTTTTATTTACTTTCAGCATAACAGTATTCATTGTTTTTGTACCACACCCAGTGCTCCATGCAATCCATGCCCTCTCTAATACCCACCACTTGGTTCCCCCAACCTCCCACCCCCCCACCACTTAAAACCCCTCAGATTGTTTTTCAAAGTCCATAGTCTCTCATGCTTCACCTCCCCTTCCAATTTCCCCCAACTCCCTTCTCCTAACTCCCCATGTCCACCATGCTATTTGCTATGCTCCACAAATAAGTGAAACCATATGATAATTGACTCTCTCTGCTTGACTTATTTCACTCAGCATAATCTCCTCCAGTCCCGTCCATGTTGTTACAAAGTTGGGTATTCATCCTTTCTGATGGAGGCATAATACTCCATAGTGTATATGGACCACATATACACTATGATTATCATTATCCATTCGTCCGTTGAAGGGCATCTTGGTTCTTTCCACAGTTTGGCAACTGTGGCCATTGCTGCTATAAACATTGGGGTACAGATGGCCCTTCTTTTCACTAAATCTGTATCTTTGGGGTAAATACCCAGGAGTGCAATTGCAGGGTCATAGGGAAGTTCTATTTTTAATTTCTTGAGGAATCTCCACACTGTTCTCCAAAAAGGCTGCATCAACTTGCGTTCCCACCAACAGTGTAAGAGGGTTCCCCTTTCTCCACATCCCCTCCAACACATGTTGTTTCCTGTCTTGCTAATTTTGGCCATTCTAACTGGTGTAAGGTGATATCTCAATGTGGTTTTAATTTGAATCTCCCTGATGGCTAGTGATGATGAACATTTTTTCATGTGTCTGATAGTCATTTGTATGTCTTCATTGGAGAAGTCTCTGTTCATATCTTCTGCCCATTTTTTGATATGATTATCTGTTTTGTGTGTGTTGAGTTTGAGGAGTTCTTTATAGATGGATAAAAGACCTCAACGTGAGATAGGAATCCATCAGAATCCTAGAGGAGAACATAGGCAGTAATCTTTTTGATATCAGCCACAGCAACTTCTTTCAAGATATGTTTCCAAAGGCAAAGGAAACAAAAGCCAAAATAAACTTCTGGGACTTCATCAAAATCAAAAGCTTCTGTACAGCAAAGGAAACAGTCAAGAAAACAAAGAGGCAAGCCACGGAATGGGAGAAGATATTTGCAAATGGCAGTACAGACAAAAGGTTGATATCCAGGATCTATAAAGTGAGAACATTTTAATAAGAAAAGCTATATCAGTCTGTGTTTTTCTTAAAATTAAAGACTTTCCAGATACAGGCAAAGTGTTAATAAAATGCTTCATTTCAACAATTTGGTAATCTGTATAAAGGAAGTTAAAGGCTGACCTCATTTATAGCTCTGCAGAGGTTCCATTGTTGAAATAACCAAAGAGATGACTACCTGTGATAATATGCATATGTAGACAAGAGAGTGGGGCTTAGGTTATAGCACTGCATCCTGATTTTTATTAGACTTTGTGCCTTTTACATCATGTTAGCCATTTGCATTGTGGCTACTGAAGGAATACTTCATATTTAAAAAAAAAAAAACCAGAATTGTTTCTTGAGAAATAATCAAAGCTAGACAGAGGAAAAATTTCGTTCCCTGTGGACTAGAATAAGAGATACATTATCATGAGCTCAACAGAAAGAATCAATTCAGAGAGTAGTGAATTATTACCTTCATGAAAATCTACTGTATCTAATCATGTATTATGTATTAAAATACAATTTAAGTACATAATACAAAGGATGCTAAAGAGAAATAGTATTCCCAGAATCACTTTTTATGCCATGATACTTTGAGTCACATAGAAAAAAGAGTAGTAATACATGGTACTTCAGGATCAAAATTAAAGCACATGTAGTCAATAGAATTATACACACACACATATACACACACACACACAGTCAAGTCTTTACAACCAATGAGCAGATTCTGTGGTTGTGATAGATGGTATTTCAGTTCTCTTTTGCACTGTAATCTAACATTTTATCAGGCTGCCTTATTCCATACCTATTTTGTGGATATTGAAGTAATTCAAAGTAATTTTAGTCATTCAATCAATTTAATCATACTCAAGTAGATTTTAATTTTTTTCTAAGTAGAAATAGTCTTATTATTGAACCCCTTATTTTTATTCTTAACAATAAACCCATAATTTCACTTTATGAAGAGATTAGCTTCAGGTCAGCACTGTTAGTGGTAGATTTCAGTTTTACACAAGTCAGTCATAGGCTTACTTTTTTAAAAAGATTTTATTTATTTATTAGAGAGAGAGAGAGGGAGAGAGAGCATGAGCAGGTGGGGAGAGGGAGAAGCAGGCTTCCTGCTGAGCAGGGAGCCTGATGTGGTCCTCCATCCCAGGACCCTGATATTATGACCTGAGCTAAAAGCAGATGCCTAACCAAATGCCACCCAGACACCCCTCAGGTTTACTTTCAGAGACAACATACTAGGTTGAATGGAGCCATTATGGAAGCTTAAAAAGAAAGTTCAAGGAAATAACACATAGATACAGATTTTGAAAGTGCTTTTACTTCTTGCACAGTTGGATTGCAAACATGTATATAATAGTCACCAGGGCAGGCCAGTTATAATAGGACATGTTAATCTGGGGTAATTCTTAAACAATGGAACATGTTAAATAGAAATTTAATGTCCATAATCTATTCAGTTCAGCCAAACTTCATGAAAGTTCAAAGATACTCAGACATTTATTATGATAGATGCTGAAAGAAAATAACAATATTCTGAAACAAGACTGGGTTTTTCAATACTGCAAATTTTTTATATTTAAAATGTATGAAAAGTGCTTTTTAAATCAACTATATATATATACATATATACATATATACATATACATATGTACAAATACATATACATATATACAAATATGTACATATATGTATATGTAAATATCTTCTGGTGCACAGTGATTTTATGTTGTTTTACCTTTATTTATAATATACACACACATATATATTGTATAAATAGTCAACAATTTTCTGTGCAGTGATTTTCAATCTCTTCTTTAGAATTATTTATTTATTTATTTAGAGGATGGAGGAGAGTGGCAGAGCGAGGGAGAATCCTAAACAGACTCCATGCTGAGTGTGGAAGGGGACACAGGACTCGATCTCAGGACTCTGAGATGAGGAACTGAGCCAAAACCAAGAGTCAGATCCTCATCCAACCATGCCAGCCAGGCACCCCTGACTTTTCTTTCTAAGTTAGTGCTATCAATGTGGTAACACTGACTAAACCAGCATAGGGAACTAGCTAATAAACATATCCCCAAACCACTCCTGGTAAGTGTTTCCTTGCAATAAATACAACAGTATCATAATATTTAGTAAGGAATTATATACACACATGTTATTTTCTCCCTCCTGTTTGCATCAGAAATTTAATAATGTAACCTTATTGGTTCCCTTTCCTGAATATCATCACTAGGATAAGGCTAGGAGCAAATATGTGAACCCCAATATAAAGAAACTAATCTAGCACAAGGAATGTGGTAATCAAAACACCTTTCTTATTTTTAACACTACTTCCTCAACCAGTACAGGCTGGAGTGATGAAGTTTTGACTGATGGTGAATTCCTCTTTGTTTTGGAAGGTGAAGCAAGACTAGGGTATGATACAAGTTCTAACAGAGGCATCTCAGGTACAGATTTGAAGGAGGGAAGTCAAGTAGGACATTACAAGGCTTCCATGATATCAACTACATGAGGTTGGAATAGGAAAGTAATCAGGATTCAGCAAATTACTCGACTTTTTTAAAAAGTACATTTTAAAAGGAAAAAGATTTCTTTTTCCTTAGTTCTCAGTTACTTAATGGTAACATTGGAAGAGTTACAGAAAACAGTGAAATAGAGGAATTCTGGAGCCTAGAAACCCTAGACATTACATCAGTTTCCTAAAAATAATTAACAGCAGTTTATTAACTTTGAAATACATAGTAGTTAAATTTGTCACAGAAATAGCATGTCTTCAAGGTATACAAACTTTACAGAGGCCCTAATATATACAAATATTTCTCAAAAACAAAGTAACATCTCTGGAATTGATGTGTAGTCTTTATGCTGCTAATGACTCTGATTGTAAACAAAATAAGATATTTATAAGCTCAAGATATTAACTCATGCAATGAGGTTATGTTAGAATAGAACATATGGTAAGACACAGAAGTAGAAATTCCTTATTATTGTTGTAAATTGTCACAACTGCTTAAATATGTTTTTCTATTCTTTTGTATTTATGAAAACTCATTCTTCATTCCTTTTTGTATTTTGTATTTCACAGTGTTAATATTTAATATAATCACAAGAATAATTTCATAAAGGTCAAGATTATCTTTGCTCCTAAATTTTTTAAAAGCATACTTTTTGTAACTCTAAAACAGCAAAATGATAGAGACATCTTTATTAGCTGTATTTAGTGATTAATTACTGCATATGACCCATATACTATGTTGCTATTCTATATATAATGACTCTTTGAAACCTCATAACAACCCCATGGGACAGAAAATATTATATTTTCATTTTATAAAGTATCTTGTCTAAATTCTTATAACCAGAGAATATAACAATCTGGTTATAAAGTCTGTTCTCTTAAGTGTTACTCTAAAAAGCCTACATTAATAACTACTTGTTATATAATACATACTACACAGACATGTATGTTTATCATTTTTATTTCCCTTTTATTTTTCATATTATCCCAGTTCAGCAAATTTAGATTTGAGGGTTAGAGACTTCAAGTTCAAGTGATCTGTTCACAAGTTAGAGTGACTATCCCAGTTCCTGGCAACTGGAAGTTTTTTAATTTTTGTTTTTAAGTTTACAATCACATGAATCAATGTCTTTGCATTTTTAAAAACTCATTTACTTAAAAAATATATTTGTCGGGGCGCCTGGGTGGCTCAGTGGGTTAAAGCCTCTGCTTTCGGCTCAGGTCATGATCCCAGGGTCCTGGGATCAAGCCCCACATCGGGCTCTCTGCTCAGCAGGGAGCCTGCTTCCTCCTCTCTCACTGTCTGCCTCTCTGCCTACTTGTGATCTCTGTCTGTCAAATAAATAAATAAATCTTAAAAAAAATATATATATATATATATATATTTGTCATGAAAAGGTTTTTTTTTTTAAATGTTAAATTGTTAAACCAAATTCTGCAGTCTTTTTCTTTCTACTCTAAGAAGTCCACATAAACCATTGCAGAACAATGACCATGGAAAACAGTGAGAACATGTCAACATGCTGTGGGAATGATACATGAGAGTTATTTCAGAGATCTGGACTGCTACATAGACTGTATTTTAATAAAACTGGGTGCATTGAAGTGTCTTAGGGCAAGGATATCCACCTGAATTCAATAGTAAGGGCATAACTTGGCAGGCAGACAGACAAAATCCTAACTTAGAATGCAAGTATCATGAATCATAATTTAAATGCTGGTAGATTTCACCAGTGCTAAATTGCTAAAGACATTGTGCTGGGGAGGCAGGCGACTGTGAGGAAGAACTAATTTTATGTTAAAATGAGTTACATATATTTTGAGGACAATAACTAAAATAATTGTCCTGGCAAGCTAATATCATTATAAAATATAAAAGGAAAATAGTAGTACAAAAGATTCTTATGCTGTCTGATAATTAAGCACCTGGAGAGTGAAGGAATAGTTATTTATAACATATTCATTAGACATTAAAATTACAGACTGGGAAAATTGTTCAAGCCTAGTAATAAAGTAACAAAACACAATGGAGAAGAATTGGAATACTATGTTTCTTCCCCCTTAGTCTCTTAAGCTTTCTTTCTTAAGGAAAAAGATGATATTTTGTAGTTATGATTTGTCTCCACATTAGGTCAGTAACAAGACCATTAAGAGATAACCATGCATACAGTATCTTGGGTTATCTTAAAAGCTTGCAGCCAACACATCTTCACCCAAATTAGGCTTATCATTCTAGAAATATCTCTTAAAATTGCTTCCTCAAAATCCAGACCACGAACCCAGATCTCTATATTGTACTTTGAGGATTGCAAGAAAAGTGAGAAACATTTGTACCTAGTACCTAAACTGATAATCAGTTTTAGTAGCAAAATAAGATCCCAGGGCAGAGAAATTTGTGGGGATATTTAATCAGGACTATTAATACCTGAATACAACTCAAAAACTGAGATAAAAAAATTCAATATAGTATACTAAAATGCTGAATGAATAACTGCTGAATGAATAACTGCTGAATAGTCTTCAAAGTGGATGTCATTTAGTTTAGTTAAATGTTTGTTCAAGTTGGGGAAACAATTTAGTTCCTTTGCATTTAACAGAATGCAGCCTCTAAAAATTTTATTTTTTAACTGCTAGAAGGAGTATCATGTGGATTTCCAATTTTACATTCTGTAATTATAGAGTATGACTAGATATTCAAATGCTTAGACACTTCCTATGGGGGATGAGGTTAGAGTATAAATGAGAATTAAGAATGAAAATCACAATATTAATTTGACAAGGAGGGGAGTCTAATTGACTAATGACTGTTTTAGACAGGACAGATTTACTTTCAAAAGAGTTTGTAAACATGGGTAATATATTTTTAATTTAGAAAAACAAAATAATTCTATTTACATTATGATATGGATTTATAATTTTAGTCCCAAAGCTTAATTTTTCTTCCTATTTTTCTAGAAGACTAGATACACAAAAGGAGGAAAAAAAAATTCTGGAAAGCATATTTAGAGGACTTTATATTTACTTTTTACAAGAGCAAACAATATATGCATGCTATTGCTCTAGGTTATAAATTACTCATTAATCATATTTGTAAGAAAGATGGGAAAAACTTCCATGTTGTTGGATTCAGATAGAGAAAACCCATCATATTTCTCTGATAAATAATAACATAATCATAAATTCTGAAGCACCTACATAAATCATTTAGGTAAATTATTCTTTCAAATGTAACACATTATGTTCAAAATATCCTGTTAGCTATTTCACAATTAAGTGGCTGATTTTTCTTTTTAAGTGTAGCTCATATTTTCATATAGTTACTTTTTTTTAGATAAAGTAGTTTTTGATGCTGAAACATATATTTCAATATAAACATATTTCTTTCCCTTTAAAAATTACACATGATTTTTATAAATAAGGATACTATAGTATATTATGATATGTTATTTTCACCACAGCTTGTAACTGGTATTTCAAAATAAAGTGAATATGAGTGTTTTTAATTAATTTATAGTAACATAAATATTAAGAATTGTTAGTAATATATGTTTTCTACTCTATTTACCCTAACTTTGGTCCATGTTTACTATAAACACCAGAATGAAAAAATAGAATGAAGTTTAAAGATTTTTTTTCTCTTTGTCTTTATTAGTAAACCAAGTTCGAAATTAAATGTAGTTCATGCACAATTTAAGCAGTTCTCTTCTAATTCTTTATCAAGATTTTTTTTGCATTGGTTATTCTTTTAATTACTCTATAATTAAATTTTTAATTGACTATATGACATTAAAATGGTATCTTTTCTAAGAAAATGAGAGCCAGTTAGTACCTTTCAGACTTTCCCTATAGCTATTCCTCTTAATAAGATGACAGAATCAAACTCATTTTTAGTTAAGATATGATTTATATGTATATTCACAAGGAATAATTTTACTACTAAAATTTTAAACACACTGTGAGAATCTATTATTTATTTTTATAATGGTTTTCCAGTGGTTTTCATTTTAAATATGTTTAAGTGATATCTATTTCTGTTTCCTTTTAATGAAATATTCAGGGATAAACTTCAATGCCTTGACATTAAAGTTGCCTCTGATGATTTGTTATTTGAGTCCAATATCTTAACTACACTAAAAAACAAATAAAACCACATACAGAACTACAGATGTAAGAACATCCTTTTCTCCATTGTCGTCTGAATATACTGGTGGAGAAAGCTTGTCTGCTGTATTTAGCAACAGATGTAAGTTGATGAGGCTCTCAAGTCCCCCGGTGAAATGAATTTGTTAGAAATACTTTTTGTTCCTTACAGAATAATAGCATATATCCTTTCTTCTAAATTACTCCTGATTCTTTCATACACTATACACTGAACTACTGTGCATGTAAGTAGCTGGATTTTTTAATGAAAATTCTGGGTAGTAAATATAGGTTAAAAGATACATTGCTTTATGCAACAGTATCTTAGCAACCAAAGTTCTAAACTAAAGCAATCAGAATGGCAAAATGATGTAATCCAGACAAGTATATCAGAACAAAAGAGTATGACAATAACAAATCACCACCAAACTTGATAAGTTCACACCCAATGCCAAGATCCTACAGGAATAGACAATTTCTTTCCCCAAATTGCTAATATTTCCACTCCTGGAGTCTAGAATGGTGGACAGTATAGAGCTGGAAGCTTATGTCTCTCTAACTATGGCCCAAGAAGGAAGGATTTAACTGTATACATATGCCAAAGTAGCCACTATATTTTTTTAAGATTTTTCAAATCTAAGTCTTTAAGATTTTTTAAATTTAAGATTTTTTAATATTTTAAAAATTTATTTGACAGAGAGAGAGAGTGAGAAAGAGAGAGAGAGAGCACACAAGCAATGGGAGAGGGAGAAGTACACTTCCCATTGAGGAGGGAGCCTGATGGGTGACTGGATCCCACACATCAGGTTTGGAGCCCAAGGCAGACATTTAATGGAATGAGCCACCCAGGTGCCCATACATTTTTATTTTTATTTTTTTTTTTTTAAGATTTTTATTTATTTATTTGACAGAGAGAGATCACAAGCAGGCAGAGAGGCAGGCAGAGAGAGAGGAGGAAGCAGGCTCCCCACTGAGCAGAGAGCCCGATGTGGGCCTCGATCCCAGGACCCTGAGATCATGACCTGAGCCGAAGGCAGTGGCTTAACCCACTGAGCCACCCAGGCGCCCAGTGCCCATACATTTTTAATACCTATATACAAATTACTTCTGTAACGGGGAAAGATATCATGAAAGAAAAAGCCAGAAACTTCATTTAACTGTGCTATTTATGATAGGGAGGGGGAAAAAGGCACTATCAAGGCAAAAGAGTGAAATACTTCCCTCTTTTCATTTTAGAACTCTGGTTAGTTCACTTTAGCATTTTCTTTTCTTTTCTTTTTCTTTCTTTCTTTTTTTTCTTTTTTTTTTTTTTTTGCAAGCCATGCTTTACGAACTAAACATTCTTTTGGAAAATGAGTTTAAACACACTAGCAGTCAAGGAAGGAAGCATAGCAGGGTAAGTGCATAAGATAAAATCAGTGAAACCATTCCAAAATGTAGTTAACAAACTGAAGGTGGCTGTTGCTGTTTAGAAACAAGGAAAACAGACCCATTTCCAATATGTCTAAAGTAATAAAAAGAAAACTAGCACTAGTTTAATTTTCCTTTTCTGACTCTCTAGAGACTCAAGATACATCTGCTACATCAGGTTGAAATGACGTAGGGTAACACAATTACCAATGATCAACCAGTCACAAATAGCCAAAAACCTTAAACTTCGTTTGGGTATTTTAAATTAAGTAAATACCAATACTGCTAAAAAAGTGAATCCATGGTCACAACATACTTTGTATCAAGATTTGTTCATTGTTACAAGACAGGGCATCGCAGGGCATGGGTACAAATATATTACCAAGTGTTGAGTAAAATAATTTAAATGTGCCAGGAAATGTGAAAAATTAACTGGAGAGTCTAGAGACAGAATTAACCAGAGGAGGGATTCATGAAGCCCACTGTTAACAGAGGAGAAGCAAAAGAGACTTAGAATAGATTCCATTGATCTTCCTTCCATCTTTAATGAACATTCCCCTAATTTTATATCACTTCTTAACTTTAACTCATTCATTCCCAACTTAGTGAAGATTCTGCAATTCTTATTCTTCCTTATTCACCTCTCATTCTTGATTCTTTAAATGTTGCCATAATCTCTCTCTCTCTCTTTTTAAAGATTTATTTGTTTATGTTAGAGAAGAGGGGGGAGTAGGAGGAGCAAAGGGAGAGGGGGAATCTCAAGCAGACTCTGCAGAGTTCAGAGTCCATGCAGGGCTTCCCCCGGGGCTTGATTCCAGGACCCTGAGACCATGACCCGAGCCAAAACCAAGAGTTGGCCACTAAATCCATTGTGACACCCAGGTGCCCCAGTTGACAGCATCTTTAATACTCGTGCAAACATTTAACAGGATGGCAAATAGCCATCAAAAATACTTTCAAAGTATGATTTTAGTCTACTCCTTTCTTTACGAACTAAACATTCTTTTGGAAAATGAGTTTGAAGTTTCCAAAAGGTCTATCACTTTCATCTTGAAACATTTTCCTTCTTTTAGTCTGTATCACTTTTTTAATGTTGTTTTATGCATGCTTCACTGTTTTTAACTATCCTTCTTAATACTCTAGGTGGGCTGCTTTTGACAAACATTCCATAAAAATTGGTGTTCCCTGGGTCACTGCCTTCTGCCTTTCTCTCTTGTTATTTCATACTGTCCTTCAGCAACCTGGTCCATAGTCACATTTACAAATGTTGTGATAATTTTCTACAGGAAATCTTCAACCTGCTGACTTATTTAATTCAAGTATCCATCATTGCACTAGTAATGTAACCTATAAAAATCTCTTCCTCCCTTGTAATATTTTTCACTGTGGTAGAAGACTCCATGATCAATTTGGTGGCTCAAGTCAGAAACATAGGTGACAGAGATTCATTCATTTTCTTGAATGATTATATTGAGTCCATATGCTTCCATGCCCATTTATTGTAGTCATCTTGACTTAGCCATTATTATCATCTTTGCCTTCAGGTTCTTACTTCAACTTGCATCACGTCCTTTAGAGAAATTTCATGTTTCACATGCCTTTAATTCTAACCTGCTTTCTAATTTATTCTCCTCTCCCCCAAACCACAGCCAGAGGGATGTTTCTAAAATGCATAATTATGATACTTCTTTACTTTAAATTTCTTCAATACTCCACTTGCATATAGGATTAAGTTCAAATGCCTTTGCATAAAATAAAAAGCTCTTTACCACAGTCATACAGAGTAATTTGGTTTCCCTAAATAGACTATATAATGTCTTCTACCTGTTTCTTATGTCTTTAATGACCTTTTACATGCATCCAGGCTGATTTACAAACATAAAACCATCTTTTGAATTGCAATAGATAATATGATATCTATTCAAGGGAAACATTCTGGTATATCTAGACAGTTAAATTCTTCTTCTTCTAAGATTCCAGTCCTTTAGTCGTGGCCTTTCATAATATTTATTGCATTCAACAGAATTTACAGTACTGTACTGTGTGCTACCTAGCTAGGTATCCTTAGTGGTGTTTGACCAAATTATGTTGAAGAAAGGAAGAGAAAGGAAGATGAAAAAAAGGAAAAATAAAGGTAAAAAGAATTTAACTATTAATTCCAATTGCAGGATTTGTCTCAATTCTCCTTAAATTCTACTAACTTAATGATATTTGATATAACTTTTATTGCATATATGCACTGTGGTGGTTAATTTTATGTGTCATCTTGATTGGGCCACAGAATGTCCAGATATTTGGTAAAACACTATTCTGCAGGTGTCTATGAGGGTGTTCCTAGATGAGATTAACATTGGAATGCATATACTGAATAAAGCAAACTGCCTTTCCTAATATGAACTGACCCTTTTTAATCAGTTGAAAGCTTGGATAGAAAAATGACTGACACTCTTATGAGTGTCTTGAATTGGAATGTCATTTTTTTTTTTTTAATTGCCTGTGAACTTGAGCAGAAACTGACTCTTTCTGGATTTTGAGCCTATCATCCTTTGGGCTGGAATTACATTATCTCTCCTGGATCTGCAGCTGACTGGCTGTAGATCTTGGGACCTATCAGCCTCCATAATCTCAGGAGACAATTCCTTACAATAAGCCAATCTCCCCCTACCTAGATCTAGAAATACACATCCTATTAGTTCTGTTTCTTTATAGAATCTTGACAAATATATACATACACATAAAAATTTAAATGTACAGAAATGACAAAGGTACATATTTGAATATATTATATTCAGAATAAACTATAATCAGTTTTTCAAGCCACAAGAATTAATGATGCATAATGGCTACTTGTTTCTGTCATTTTGAACTTCAGAAAGCAATTGGAAAAATGTGCACAGGAACACTGAAGCAAAGACATAAAACAATTATCTGATTCTACCATTTTCCTGTGTTAGTTCGATTCATCTTCAATGATTTGACCTTCTTAATTTTCGTAAGATTTCTAATGAAGTATTTTCCCCTGGGAAGATGTATATATACGCAACTTCATAGGGACTTGGCTTTGTTCCTTTAATGCAAGTGAACATAACCTCCCATAATGTATAAAGTTTTTGCTGCTTTGTTTAACAAAGCTAACTCTATAAAGTGCTTAGATTTTAGAGGGATCTGTAGTACATCACTTGGTTACATCTGGTTGCAGGAATTGAAGGAATTGCAAAAAAAGCAGACTGAATAAGAAAATGAAAAAGTAAACACCACTAGTTCTCCAACTACATAAAAAGAATAAATGTGAACTTCCTTGTAACTGTGCTAGTGATGCATAATTATAACAAAGCAAGACAGTAACAGTAATATTATGAAGAATAAGAATAATAAGTAATACTAAATAATTAATAATATTTATTGAGTGCTCACAATGTGTAAAAACTGATGTCAACATATTTTATACATGGTATCTAATTTAGTTACAGTATCTTTAAAAGATAATATGACTATTATCCCTATTATACAGACAAGTTGTCTAAGGCACAGAGAAATAAAGTACAATTTTTTTACTAGGTAAAAGTAGAGACAAGACTGAAACTCAGGGTCTGTGTTCTCATCTCTATTCAATCCTACTGCTTAGATCACAACAAGTCTACCAAGTAGGTACATAACCTCAAAGACAAATTATAGGACAAACCAGAGTACTGAGATTTCAGGGTTCTAAACATAATATGTATTTAAATATTATTATAATAAATGAATATAATGGAACCAATTATCCATTTATGTGAATAAATGGTGAAATGTAAATTGTTTCTATTTCTACTAAAGCATATTAACTTCACATGGAAATTTATTATTATTTTTTAAAAGACCATTTCTGACACTTGGGTTGCCACCACTGAATAGATATATAATAAATATTTAAGATTCTCGAAATGAATAACCAGCAAAAAGTGTCAATTTGTGGTAGTTTATTCTCATTAAGATGTCTGCCCCAAAATATAAAGGAGTAGACAAATTATAATTTTCATGATGAGCTGCTGACAGCATTACATGACGGAATTTTGTAACCAGAGGACAAGAAGAAAGTGGCAGGTAAAGAGGGACAGCAAGAAAAGCACATGAAATTTCAGCTGTAATGTGCATTTGTTGAATTATCTATAGAATCCTGACTTTATTTTCTGAATAAATATGGGACTGGAAGTGATAATAAATGAGTTTTCCATGTTGCTGAGAGAAACCTGGAAAACACATAGCACAAAACATTTCTTGAAACAAGGAAAGATCCAAAGTAAAAATACAAAGGAGCAATCAGAGAGAAAACATGAGATCTGAAGTAAATACGCTTCAACAGAGTTAAGAAAGAAACTGAAGATAGATTCTCATAACTCTCTACACACTGAAAAGCCCTTTTGCAAAGGGGTTGTGAATAAACTTGTAGGACTCTTTTAGGTGAATTATCTTTTTTTTTTAAGATTTTATTCATTTATTTGTCAGAGAGAGAGAGAGGACAAGCAGGGGGAAGAAGAGGAAGAAGACTCCCTGCTGAGCAGGGAGCCCAATGCAGGACTCGATCCTGGAACCTGGAAACATGACTTGAGCTGAAGGCAGATGCTTAACCAACTGAGCCACCCAGCTGCCCCAGGTGAATTATTTCAGATTTGACTTTATGGAGTATTCTAGAAAATATGTAATTTCAATTCCCTTGGCTTGGGAACCTTGATGAAATAGAACATTTTTTTTTAATGTGAAATACCCAGCTTATTATCTTAAATCTTAACACAGTCATTGGACAAATACCACTATATTAGTTTTCTATGCTACATAAAAAAATCACCACAAATTTAGTGGCTAAAGCAACACACATTTATTATTGTGCAGTTCCTGTGTCAAGAGTCCTGGAGTGACATAGTGGGTTCTCTTCTCAGAATTTCACAGAGCTGAAACCAAGGTGGTATAGGCTACATTCTATACCCGAGGCTTGAATAGGGAAAAGGTCAGCTTCAAGTTCCCTCAAGTTATTGGCATACCCATTTCCTTACAGCTCAGAACTCATGGCTCCTTCCTTCTTGAAACCAGCAGAAGAATCTCTTCTGCTTTGGTTCTTGAACTACTAGCCTCTCTTCTAAAGGGCTCACCTTGGGATGCCTGGGTGGCTCAGTCAATTAATGACCGATCTTTCATTCAGGTCATGATCTCAGGGTCCTGGGATTGAGCCCTACATTGGGCTCCCTACTCACAGGAAACCTGTTCCTTGCTTTCTTCCCTGCTTGTGCTCTCTCTCTCTCAAATAAAGTCTTTAAAATAAATAAACAAATAAAGGGCTCACCTTTTAATTAACATAAATAATCTCCCTTGATTAATATCTCCTTTTATTAATACAAAGTCAATTGATTTGAGAACTTTAGACATTTGCATAATTCCTTCACTTTTGTCATGTTTTTTGGTTAGAAGGAATAACAGACACAGGGGAATGAATTATATAGGATGTGTATCATTGGGAGTCATTTTAGAATTTTCCTACCTATACCTAACATGACAAGTGGACTAACCAATCAATATAAAGGATTATCATCTCCAGATGCTTTATTATAAGGGTCAAGATTATCCTGGGTCACAAGGAGCCTGGGTGGCTCAGTCAGTTAAGCACTGGCTTTGGCTTCCGTTATGATACTGAGGTGCTGGATGAAGTACCAAATTGGGCTCTCTGCTCACTGGGAAGCCTGCTTTTCCTTCCCCCTCTGCCTGCTGCTCTGCCTACCTGTGCTTTCTCTCAAATAAATAAGACTTTAAAGAAAGGAAGGAAGGAAGGGAGAAAGAAAGAAGGAAGAAATAAAAAAAAAAGAGAAAAGGGAAAGGAAAGGAAATATATATATATATATATATATATATATATATATATATATATATATATATATATATAAAATCCTGGGTCACAACCTGGAAACAGTTTCAAAAACTCTTTAGTGCAAATTCAACTAAGCATGGTCTTGAAAATTTCCAAACAGAAGAGGAAAAACTTCCTAATCCTCTAATCCCTAAATGCAGAACTTTTCCCTTATCAAACCTCCCAATTAAGTTTATTTTATTATACTTTGACTTTCATGGCAGCAGAAAACACTCAGCACTTTCTTAAAACATGACTTTATTTATTGTTAGCTTCAAATACTCTTGTATCACCAAAGGATTATATATTTTTATAAATATAATTATCCATTTCTTTCTACTATTTCTTCCATTTTTAGAGAAAGGTGCTCAAAATTTGCTTTACATAAATCAAAACTTCAGCTAAATATAAGAGTTTAAGAGGGTTTAATATGGGGCACCTGTGTGGCTTTTTTGGTTTGGCATCTGACTCTTGATTTTGGCTCAGATCATGGTCTCAGGGTCATGAGGTAGAGTCCTGTGTAGGACTCCATGCTGGATGTGGAGCCTGTTTAAGATTCTCTCTCTCTCTCTCAAATAAATAAAATAAATAAATAAATAATAGTGTTTATTATATATGTTTGCATTCCAGCAAATTGCTTTCTGGTTTTTATAAATAGAAGTATAGGGTTAACATATCTTCAACTTACAATCCACCAAGGAAGTGAATTTTTCTGCCATATTAGTACAAACCATTTTCCATTTTTTTTTTTTAAAGATTTTTTCTTTATTTATCTGACAGAGATCACAAGTAGGCAGAGAGGCAGGCAGAGAGAGAGGAGGAAGCAGGTTACCTGCAGAGCAGAAAGCCCAATGTGGGGCTCGATCCCAGGACCCTGGGATCATGACCTGAGCAGAAGGCAGAGGCTTAACCCACCGAGCCACCCAGGTGCCCCACCATTTTCCAATTTTTATTTGTTAATTACTGACTTACAGTTCATCAAACAATTTATGATGTTTTCCGGTCATTTTTTCTAATATTTTATAATAGTTTAGTATACTAACCCCATACTTAGGTAGAGTGCATTTCCCATGTTGTTACTTCATTCATGAATGAAAATGTTAAGTAGAATTGGGCCAAATCTGTATAGAGCATTTTTCTTCCATTCTCACCTCAACTATTGATAATTATGTTTTAGATAAACCACCCACACACTCATTTTACAATTAGCTTTGAGTCTAATGGTTCAGTTAAACAGTGAGAATTTTCCAATGTATTGATGAATAAATCATGTGTAACAAAGTCAAAACTCTTCCTAATATGAAGATTGATTACATTTATTATTTTTCTTGGATCTTCCAAAGCCATTATTTGGTATTACAGGGGGTTTTAAATTTAAAATATCTTACGGTACATTCTCTCTATAACTACTAGAAAACAAAACAAA
This sequence comes from Mustela nigripes, assembly GCF_022355385.1. NCBI lineage: Eukaryota > Metazoa > Chordata > Mammalia > Carnivora > Mustelidae > Mustela > Mustela nigripes. Next base: position 184,348,004 of record NC_081558.1, read on the forward strand.
ACAAAACCCCCAACTTTTGTTAATTAAGGTGCAAGCACAATTTCAAGATTGTGATAAGATGAATAAAATAGGGTTCCCTGGGTGACTTGGTTAAGCATCTGCCTTCAGCTCAGATGATGATTCCAGGGTCTTGAGATAGAGCCCTGCATCCTGCTCCCTGCTCAGTGTGAAGCCTGCTTCTCCTTGCTTTCCCTCTGTCCTTCCCTCTGCTCCTGCTCTCTCTCTTTCAAATAAAAAAAATAATAATAAAATCTTTTTAAATTTTTTAAAAAGATGAATAAAATAGATAGTTGTCAACATAACCTTCTTCTAGTTTATCTACAAAAGACTCTTCAGTTCTCTTTCTGATTCTCAATGAATTACAAGAAATAAAGCCCACTAGCTTCTTTTTTTTTTTTTTAATTTTTTATAAACATATATTTTTATCCCCAGGGGTACAGGTCTGTGAATCACCAGGTTTACACACTT